>NC_056739.1:1188394211-1188444211 GCF_019279795.1 Protopterus annectens
GTCACTTAATCAGACATTCTTCTCATGTCACCCCTGAAAAGGGACTGTTTGTCCAGTGGTCCTATCTGTTTAAAAAAAATGATTGTTATTACACTAATCAAAATTGACACAATCAACACACTCACGCACACAGTTAATATAGATACTGTTACAGAAAAACAAGTTTGAAAATATATATAAAGTGAATATTATTTCAAAATAATGCAGCTAGCCAAGAGTCATAGCTGCTGAAGCAGTAAAAAGAATATAACAAGCATTAATTAACAAGAGATCTACAGAGTTGTTAGCCACCCAAAGCGTGCTAGTTGCAACTGGAGTACCGCTAATTAATGCATAGCTGCTGTCTCGGTTAAGGGATTTAAAATTAAGCCAAAGTGAATACAAATGCTGAGATAACAGTAGCCCAAAATTTCACTGACACATACTGTAAGAATGTTAAAAATTAATTCATAGCTGCTTTCACAGTTAACTGATTCAAAAAGTAAACTCCTTATACTGCTAAAACCACACCGAAGGAGCAAAAAACCACTGTAAAATCCAATATAAATCCAATGCTCTTTATTGTAGGTAAGCGCTTTCGCAACCAGCCCTGGTTGCTTCCTCAGACCAAAGATTACAAAAAAACTTCATCCCAAACTTTAAAAGCCTTGAATCCTATGTCACATGCCTATGACCAATTAATTAATTAAATGAGTTAAAAGAACAAGTACATTCAAAATGCAAATACACCCAAAAAGCACAAAATTTCATTCAAGGCAATATATAAAACATCAACATATAATATAATGTAAAAGAAACATACAAAGAACATATATAAAAATACTACATATAAAAATACTACATATATAAAAATATATAAAAATAAAAATAAATAACCTGCTATACTATCTAACATACAAATACTACCCTATCTGTAACAACAAGGGGGGAATCACTATTGTTACTTTTCTATTATTGGCACTGTCACTGAAACCATTAGGATGGGAGATTTAAATAATAGAACTGAACAAAGGGAGTTGAGATGGATTTTTATGTTAGCAGCCCATAAGTTACCTGGGCTGAATGATTATGTATCTCTGAAACCCGTGATGAATGGTAAGATGATTAGGAATAAAGCTATTTAATTTTGTGATTTTATAGATAGGGTTATACCAGCATTTTTATAGTTAGTCTATGTTTAGACAACATATAATATAATATAATATACTATAGTATACGTTAGATGTTTTTTCTTTATTTATACATACAGGAGTTTTGAATATTAGGAAGAAAGCTGTTTCATTAGTGATTTACAGATCATTGGATTTATACTGGATTTTACAGTGGTTTTTTGCTCCTTCAGTGTGGTTTTAGCAGTGTTAGGAGTTTACGTTTTTTCTGGACATTTGCCTTGGTGTGTTTACTCCTATACTTCATAACTGGGCTTCTCCTTCTTTTTTACTGATTCAAAAAGTAAGCCAAAGCAAATAAAAAATGCTAAAATAAGAACTTGCCCAAAGCAAGGTAATTGTACTCACAGTAAAGAAGTTAAAATCAGTTGAGTGGTACTTTTACATTAAAACGATTTAAGTAAGACCAAGTGAATATAAATACTGAAATAAGAAGTTGCCTATATAACTGCTGTCAAACTCAAAAGTAGTTTTTATTAAATTTATTGCATTTAGCTGCTCTCATAGTAAAACATCTCAAGAGAAGTAATTCAAAGTGACAAAATATCTGAAATTAAAAGTTATCTAATGCTTCGTAGATGGACTTGCAGAAAAGGGTTCAATGATTAATTTAGTTGTTCTTGCTGTAAAAAGATGCAGGAATTATTTCCAAGTGAATAAAGCAACTGAAATGAGAAACTGTCCCAAGCAGTGTAGGTGCACTCACAATAAAGTGTCCAACGAATATGTCCAAGTAAAAAGACAAGATATAACATGCTTAATGCAAAAAGAGATGTTTATATTCACAAACATGACCACTGATTGGGCAAAGCAATTGGTATGCCATGACTCATGAAATGCAGATCAGTAACCTCTCTCAAATACATATCATTGAGGCAACAGAAACAGCTACCTTTGTTCCCCTTTTTTTACCATGCTGGTAACATTTTAAAATGTACCTATTTGGTGCTGACTGTAATTGTGTGTATATGTGTGTGTTTGTGTGCATATGCGTGTCTGTGTAGCGAAAGTTACTAAATGCAGTAACAGTTAGTTATATTCTAAACATTCAGTTGGTTGCAAAACAAAGGTAAAGAAGTACAGAAAAATTTACAAATGTAGGTAGCAAGCAATGAGTACTGAGTGACAACAAATATCCTTAACTTGGCACAGTGGTGGAGTAAGCAGTGCTGCTGCTTTAGGGTAAGATGATCTGTGGTTTGATTCTCGACTGAGGTGCCTTCTGCATGAGTCTGCATATTGTCCATCTGTCCAGACAGGTTGTTTTTAGGTGTGCCAGTTTCCGCCTACTCACAAAGAAAAGCAATAGGTTACTGATTTTCCCGATCGCCTGTAGCTGTGTGTGTATAGTGTGTTAGTAAGTGTGTATGTGCATTCTGAGATAAACTGGCATCCTGTCTAGAATATTCTTCAAAAACCTTGCACTCATCAGCTACAGGGATAGGCAATGGTGTTCCTGTGACCCTGTAAGGGATAAAGCAGTAAATGGAAAGTGGACAGACAGATGATGTACTGTGGAAGCATTGTCACATACATGGGTGTACACATGGACAGAGCCTCGCTAAAGTATCCTCAGGAGTTTGCATTAATGAGAAGGGCTCTAAGAAAAATTAAGTCTGACCATACAATAGATTACTCAAAAAAGTTCTGTGCAAGCCAGGTAAATAATACAGCATATCAAGGGACCTTTATGCAAGCCAAGTAATTAATACATCATATCAAGAGTTTACACTTGTCAACTGTCCAGATTTTCACAGAATGTCCAGATTTTTGTCTCATATATTTGCTCTGTTCCTCATAGAAAACATGGCTTCTAGCAAATCATTGAGGATTTAAGTCACTAAATAATGACATACATTTGGGTTTCAGACTTCATATCCTTTAGAAAATGAATGTTAATGCAAAAACCTTTCTGACAACTTTCCAGTTTTATAAGAACAATATTTAAAACCTGTCCCTGATTCCAGTCATTTGTCTTCATATTATTTTGGGCTTTGTCAAGATTTCTTGTGCTTGGAGGTTGAGAAGTTTACAGGGAGGGGCTCTGTGTAAACCAGGTAACTAATACAATGTAAGCATACTAATTAGGAAACTAGTACTGGATAAATATACAAATGCATCTCTACAAAATTTATAGTTGTACCGACTTGCCTTTAAAGTCCTTGACACCCTGCATACCCAGGCTCACTTTCCTTTCTACAGAGGTTCTTTTGATGTTTCATACATAGACTGTTCTTCCAAAATACTTGGTGTCTAATGGCATGCCCAAGCTATTCTGCAGTGATTGTGTGCATTGTATGATTCCCACAGCATCTCCTAAGAAGGCCTGTCACTCACCACTGCCACAGTTACCTTGCCTGCCATTGTCCTAATAGACCTGTAGGTCTAAAGCTCTGACCCCCTGGCCCCCTGGTGAGGACTTCCAAAATGTTTCCTGCCCCATCTTACCCATACATTCCAAGCATCTTTCCATCAGAAAGTGTATCAGCTTATACAGTTGAAACTCTTCTCCCTATTTATTTTGTACAGCTATCAAAAATACCTTTCAGCGTACATAATGTCTCTTACTACTGATGTCTTTTCTAGCAGGATTGTTTTAACATTAAGAGTACTGAGCACTCTGTACCTTGCTGCTCTGACTCACCCTTCTTGTTCTTAGACATTCTATATTTGTCCCTGAACAGACATGTCATTATAACAACCACTATTTATCACTTACAGTCAGATATCTATGGACACACTTTCATGCAGCTGAATGCTTCCTGTCACATTACTAGTGTCAGACCTTGCCTACACTACAAGCAATTCATTCATTCATTCATTCATTCATTCATTCATTCATTCATTCATTCATTTATTTTTCTGATACCTGCTTTATCCACCTCAGGACTGTGGGAAAGCTGGAGCTTATCCTGATGTTAGTGGGCACAAGGTAGAGAAAGTAATCCTAGATAGAATACCAGTCTATTACAAAAAGTATACACACACACACACACACACACACACACACACACACACACACACACACACACACACACACACACACACACACACACACACACACACACACACATGCACACTTACATGAAGCAGTCACAAGTATATGCAGTTTGGAGAATAAATTCACCTACAGCACGTATTTAGAATGTGGAAAAAACTGGACAACCAAAAAAAAAAAAAAAAATGACACAGACACGGGAAAGAAAAGGAGACTGCCACCTCCAGTTAAAACTTAAACTGGAAAACCAAGTGCTAGATGGCAGAAATGCTAACCTTTGAGACACCGTGATACCCACAAACATACAATTTGCATAAAGAGTGTTAGGTTAAATGTAAAAAAAAACTTGTATTTCAACAAGCAAATAATGTGGAAATGTGTCTTTTTGCATTTAAACTAGTATTGCTTATGCAATTCAGGGCCACCCACTCATTGTCTCCACATATATTAATCCTAAACCACGCCTCATAGAACATAATATGATCTAATAGCCCATTCGGACAATGTGTGGGTCAATCTTCCAGCTTTTAATATGGCTCTTACAGATACCAGCAGTATATGAAGCAATAAGCCATCTTCTGCTAAGACGGATCTTGCTATATAAACCTGCCCTGACTTTTCTATGGGGGCTGGTCCTTCTTGCATAAGCCTTACCTGACTGCTTTAACTGAAACTTCTATGTGCCAACATATTTGCAATGCTGAAATTCTTCTGGCAGAATAGAACATCTCCAGACATAATGGGACTCATTCTAGACACCATGAGAGCATCATGATTGCCATTCATAGAATACACTAAGCTTTTCTGAATGTTTTCAGAGCAATTTCAAAAGTGTCTTATCAGCCTGTGCCTGTGTCCCCCTAGATTCAGCAAGAGACATTACAAAATGCATCTTGCATGGCTATCTACTAATGGGTCTATATCAGATGAACAAAAAATCCGTTCTTCGAATACAGAATAATTGAAACGTCATGGAAATCAAAATTGATATTGTGTGGGCTGAGCCCCCCACACCCCCTGTTAACTCTGAAATAGCACTACAGTGAGAAAAGGGCAAATACCCTACTCCTCACTGTACTGAGACCCCACAATACTGTTTTGATGTCCGTGAAGCTTCAGTTTTTATGCGTTCGATGAATGGATTTTTCGCTCATCTGATATAGACCCGCTACTAACACAAAGAGTGAACTAGTGATTAATGGAAATCTAGACATGCAACAAGATGTTCTCCACTGATCATTTCCCCTAGCCATGAATTCATTTAATTGGCCTGACCTGACTGATAATGCTTATAACCAAAATTGATAACGCATGTGGTTGGGTTGTTACTTTGGACTGGACTCTCTTATCTATGTCTGGCATTACTACAGGAGCTGACATTATGGCCAATACCTTCAATTATCTTTTACCAACACTTGCTCTTGGTACCAGGGCAGGATTTAGAAAACATACCACTTTTTTATGGTTATGTAAGATGAGACATTTTCACATCACTAGCTTTAGAGGTTTATTGTCAGACCTCTAATCATAACCAAATTATTATATGTTTAAGAAATGGGATGCCAAGAAATTCAACTCAAAGGTGGAGCAAAGCCAAGCTTGAGAGGAGAATTTTGACATCCATTTCAAGAAGATATAATAACTTGTTTATGATCATGTTGACATGATCACAATTCTTCACAGGACATGAAGCTTTACCTGCTTCATGTATTACCAGTTACAGAAACAAGAAAGAAGTATAGTAGAGCTAAGTGTTTTACAGCTTTGAAAGCTGTTTCATAATTAGTGTTGCCATGCTGTTCTTTGGAGAGTATGCAGCTCTAGATGCTCCAGTTTACTGCAAGATATAGAGACAAAAATTGTCGCAGAAAGTTTTTTACAACTTCAAAAGCTTTAACACAAGAACCTCTGCTGCACTGACAGCAAGCAGAAGTGAACTGTAGTTCTGATCTTGTAATGGCATTAAAAGGGTAATACTCTGTACTACTGTGAGCAAAAAAGAAGCGTGGCAGCAAAAAGTGTATTACAACTTTTAAAGCTGTTTCAAGTTCTCAGCATCGTTCTGTGCTTGCTGGTTTGTCTATTGTTGTGTAAGACTATATCACAGCAGCTCTGAAATGTGCTTAAACTTTCTTATGTTAGAAAGATGCTTAACAAGGTAGTGTTCTTCCTGATTTTCGGTTAATCACAGCACTTCATGTAATACAATGCTGTTCAAAGTGCAAACTAGGCACTGCTGCTTAATCTTTGCTTAAAATTTACATTGGAATATTTTAATGTGCATTCCTTTCCATTCCTAAAAACATGATGCTTGTTTGTAAACAAAGAAATTGAGGTAGACCTCCATGTTGCATCATACCAAATGTCAAAGTCTTGCTGTTAATGTAGAATACATTTTGGATAGAATATTGCTGACCATAAACTCCTGCATCCATCACTCATTTTACAGAAGCAGGAACAAAACCAAAAACATCCAAAGCCAATGAAAGATAAAACAGTTTTTGACTTGGGGAAATGTTGACATAATTGGGTATAGTGCTGGATGGCTGTATGAACTACTCATGTCTGGAAAATGCACTGAGCTTAACTCTTCAGTTGCCTCCTGTGCTGATAGTTCCTTAGTTTGGCTTTTACTTTGATTATCCAGGTTGTTGGTTCACATCCAGTTTGTTGCCACAAAATAGCACTGCAGGCCAGTAGCCTTTTCAGAAACTTGGTAATCACTCCTCTATAAGAAAATTCTGGAAGAAACTCATAGCTTAGTCCATAGATAATAAAATGTTCCCCACCTATTTTTGAGAATAGTAGCACCATCAGTTTGTTGTCACATCACCACTGCTGTCAGTTGTTGCATTTTAGAATATGGTGCACCCAAACTGTAGAAGATAGTGATTATTTAAACTCTTCATAAATGCTGGACAGTTATTGCAGTTAGTAACTTTTGCTAACATTCCTTACTGTTTCAGATTTGTAAACTGTTAGAATAAAATGTCATGTACACTCCAAGTCACAGTATAAATTCTGAACTGGCCTTGGAATGGACTTGGCTCTCCTTCATAGTACTAAATACCTGCACACTCAGGTGAATTAGTGTGACGTTGATGGTTCTTTGTTCCTTGAATTATCCCAGGCATTGGACACCATTAGCTAACAATAAAGCATCTTGCTGGTTAAGACTGTGACAAACTGCTACCCAATGTTTCTCATGTGATCTAGGGGGAGAGATCTAAGTTGTCAGGGGAAACAAGATATCTCCTCTATGTTATTATCTTTAAGGGTTCTGCAAAGCTTGGTGGCTGGACAGTTAGCATCTTTATGCACAACATTTACACCACCAAGGAATCACCAGATTAGTGTGCTGTACATAACCTGAGATTATTATACTCTACCTCCTGCAAGGACAGTATAAGAAAAGAAGAAAATATCTACAAAATAACGTTAGTGCTTCTGGCCTTTCATGAATGCTAAAAACAAACTATTGTTTCATGTGATATCAGATTACTTGATAACATCACTAGTGAAGTTGGTGACTTAACTAACATTTTAAGGCTTTTAGTATAGGACTCATAGCTGACCTATAAATATATTTATTTATTGTTTGGTTGTTTATTTATTATAACGTTAGCTGGTTAGTTGACCAGTTCAATGAACCCTTTTTACTCATGACTAGAGTGATTAGGAAGTAACATTGGTACATTAGTACTAAAGGCTGCAATTACTAATACATATCCAAACATGGAAAAGCTGTACAAGGCTATGATATTTTTAACAGATTATGCCTGCATATTTATGACAAGAAGGATTTTACATTACAGCCTCTTGTGCATATCTTATGTCTTTGCCAACTTGTATATGACTACTTAACACAAATTAGAAATAGGTACAGTACAATAACTTACTTAACATATGTTCTTCCTTTACAGCCCCACAATTGTGAGACTCCACAGGAAGGCACCTGGCTGAAATTCAAACCCCACTTTGCACTGATACAGCTTATGCTCATACAATACATCACACTGAAGTATGTGCAATAGAAGGTTTCCCATGACTCATATGGTTTGGATAGCAAAGCCTGAGTGACCAAACAAAGCTAGCCATGAGAAAATCTGCATTAGCTACACATGAACATGATATACTGGTATTAAACAATGACATTATTTTAAAAAGAAATCTCTCACCATTTTTAAATAATGTCATTGTATTACAGAAATATATTTTGTTCCATCTAGTCTCAGTGGTTTGAGTGGCAAGGTGTACCTTGGTGAATTGCTGTGCATGTGAATGCTTGTGTAAAAGACAATATTTGCAAACTGCATTTGATTACTACAGCTGTTGCTACTTTTGCCTTAAACTTTAATAGTTCCCTTTAGTCTGACTGTTGTCATTTTTTTCTATAGTTAAATGTACATGTTCTTCATTTTTGCTCATTTGTAGGAAGGATTTTGTTTCAGTTAAAAGACAGATTGGTAATTTTATTATTGCAATGACTGTTAAATTTACTGTTACCAGAGCTTGATCTGATGAAGCTCTGGTTAGAGTGAAAGTGCTTATTAATTTAAAAGTTTTTATTTTTCAATAAGAAAGTATCAATTTCTAAACAAGTTATAAGTGCTTGATTACTTTGTAGTCTCAAATTAGATTTGCTACACTTTATGGTTTTCTTTTCTTTGTTTTAAGGACACTTGGCCAGCAACTTCAATGCTCCAGAAGCACTATTTTTCCCTTTGTGTTTTTCTATATATGTGTGCCTGTGTGTGTGTGTGTGTGTGTGTGTGTGTGTGTTTGTATGTGTGCCTGTGTGTGTGTGTGTGTGTGTGTGCATGTGTGTGTGTGTGTGTGTGTGTGTGTGTGTGTGTGTGTGTGTGTGTGTGTGTGTGATTAGATATGTACAGACAGAAGAATGAGAAAAGAGGTAGTGCATCAATATGTATCACCTTAATCCAGGTGCAGGAAGATGTCTAATTGTATACTTATGCATAGTTATACACCACATTCCACCACACCTGTAAAGGAAATAAATCTATTAAGTGGAATGTGTTTTTTTTCATGACAAACACTTTTTGGGTGACTTGCAATATTATGATATCATAAGATAGGTAAGCAGAGCTCATCATTAAGAAAGAAAGGCCTATAAGCAGCATAAATGTTTGACTATCAAACCATCTCTAATTGATAGTTTGCCTTGCTGGAACATTGTTAGATCTTGGGTCAAGCTCATAATTATTTTCTTACTTCCAAGATGGCTGCACATTGAATAACAGCTTAACTCTAGCTCTCCCAGTGTGAAAACAGAAACTCAACAGAGAAGGCCAGTAGACTTTTATGTTTATGGGAACATTTTAGTAACTGGCTAGTAATTGTACTGCCTGGATGCCCAGAATAACAGAAATACAGAGCAACTGGAAAAATCAGTTACAAAAAGTGAGGAATAAACACTGACTGGGGAAAGTTCTGCAGCTGTTCAGCAAAAAGTAATGCAACCTCCAGACATGATGTCCAGTAACGTACAGGAAGATATAAGACAACTAAACATGGACATGGTTAAAATAAACAAATCAGTGATGGAATACATCAACACAAACAGCAAAGGGCTGGAAAAATGGAAGAAGCTTTAAACAGATATTCAGATGAGTTGATAAAGCTGCAAAAGTCAGAGGTTGAAATGAAGAAAAAGCTGGCTGAATATGAGACTGCTTAGGAAGACATGTTTCAAAAAATAATTGAATTAGAGAACAGAGCACATAAGGAAAACCTGAGATTTTTAGCTATACCAGTGAAGCTGGATGGAACAGACTGCATTCATTTTATGAAAGAACAAATAAGCAACTAGACTGGTATTCCACAGCAGGAGATTTAAGTTGAAAGAGCACAGCATGTGTATGCTCCAAAGCTGGCTATGAGAAAGGAACCTAGACCTTTAATAGTAAAAGTGCAATCCTATCAGCAGAAGGAGTTGGTTCTAACAAAACTGTGGCAGAAGGATAAAATATTAAAAGTGGGAGACAGCAGAGTGTTTGTGGAGAATGATTACTTATTGTACACCAGGAAGAAGTAGAATAAATTAATTCCACTGTTCAGGGAATGTCGTGATGCAGGTGTGAGATTCAAACTGCTGTGCACATATCTTAAAGGTATTCTTCCCTGGAGGGACAAAATAATTTTTGATGAAGTACATGCTAAGGAGGAAATACAAAAGTTTGCCCAACAAAAAGTGAGCTGTGAAACAGAAGGAGATTCTGCTTCTTTTTTTTCTGGTAATAAAAACCACAGAGAAACTGTACCTGTGAAACCTTTTTCACTATGTCAACAGAAAATGTTGGAAAGAAGGAAGGGACCATGAGAGTTGATGAGAAGAATCAAGAGTACATTGGAAGACAAGATTTGGGAGATGGAGATGAACAGTAATGAAACCGGTAACTTAATGTGGGATTATAATGCAATAACTGTATTTGTGAAATATGACAGAACAAAAAATCTGGAAATATTGGACTTTTTACAGATTTATTGAACTTGTGCAGGACTTTATAAAGTATATGCCATACTTTATGTCATTAATGTTCAGAAAAAAAATGATTTGGGGAGGGGAAGAAAGGGGAGAAAGTTAACTGTAAGTAAAAAAAATGTTTTTTTCTTAATAGTACTATTTTTGTGGTGTATGATTTTCTTTGCATGATATAACATTTTCTCAGTTATTTTTAAGTATAATGGGAAATGTAAACAGGTACTTTTGTTCTTTTTTCCTTTCTTTCTCCCTTCTCTATTTTATCTTGTTCAGTTTTAAAAAATGTAGCCACTGCAATGTATAAAAAAAAAAAAAAAAAAAGCCTGGATAAAAAAGCATGACAAAAGAAAAAATAATGTGCTTTTTCTCATACTTGCACGAGAGAATGAATAGATGAAGTACTATTTTTGTGGTGTATGATTTTCTTTGCATGCTATAACGTTTTCTCAGTTATTTTTAAGTATAATGGGAACTATAAATAGGTACTGCTGTTTTTTTTATTTCCTTTCTCCCTTCTCTATTTCATCTTGTTCAGTTTTAAAAAATGTAGGCACTGCAACGTATAAAAAAAAAAAAAAAAAAAGCCTTGTTAAAAGAGCATGACAAAAGAAAAAAATAATGTGCTTTTTCTCATTTTTGCATGGGAGAATGAATAGATTAAGGACCTTAGCTTGATTTATTAACAAGTTTTAAGAGAAAGCAAATACATGAAAAAGAAAATTGAATATTATGAGGCTTTTTTCTAGGAAATGAATGGCCATCATGTCTCCATGGAAACAATCTGATAAAGAGAAATTGACTCATTCTCATGTCTTTAAGGAGGTATTGAGAGTTTGCTTGTTTTTTTTTTTGTTTGAGGGCTTTCAATAAAACAAAAAGTTTTGTAAGATGTGACATAGGCTCAAATTGATATGACAAGAGACAGCTATATAAAAGTTCAACATGTCAAACAGTGTATGCATGCAACAGAAAGGCTAAAACTAGATATTTAACAAAAAGGTGTTATATGTAAAATGTGGGAATAATACTTTTTTAATACAATGATGCTTTCTGTAATGTCTTTAAATGTCAATGGTCTCACACATAAATACAAAAAAGAAAGAATAGTGAACTATATCAAAAAATGTGGAGTGCAAATAGCTATGCAACAGGAGACATACTTACAAAGAACTGAACATGTGAATTTGGTAAAGGAAGGTTTGCAGGATAGTTATTCAGTGGAATATCCGGAACAAAAGAAAAGTGGAGTACTTGTAATAACTGCAAGAGGAGCTCCAATAGTGATAAAAGAGGATAAAAAAGCTAAAAATGGCAGATTTGTATTACTAAGGGGCTACTGGCAGGGGAGGAGGATTATACTGGCATGTATTTATATTCCAGTTAAAATGGCTATAATGGAGCTTAAAAAAATTCTGGGAGAAATACTCAGTTTTCAGCAAGGAATATTACTTATAGGTGGGGACTGGAATTTGATATGCAGTGGTGAAGATGTGCCTGGAGGGCCAGAGGGGAGAGTATAACATAGGAGGATAGATTTTTGAAGAAATTTATGACAGTATTTGGCATGGAAGATGCAAATGCAATAAATTTACTTATTATTCCCCAAGATATAAAAACTGGGCTTGGATAGACAGAATTTACATTTTACAGGAACATGCGCATTTAATTGAAGGTCTTGATAGGCACCCAATAACTATTTCAAATCATGCACCAATAATAACCAAAATAAAAACACAGGGTAATTAAATAAACATGAGACACTGGCGCTTTCCCACCTATCTGTTGAAAAGAGAGGAATTTAAGGAATGGGTAGTGGGGATTATTCAGGAGCTACTGGAGAGGATAAAAATTTCTTCTGAAGAATATAGCTAGGGAGGGGGATAAAATTAAGGTGGAGTTTAAAATAGACTTCCTCTCCATGTCAAGCAGAGTACCTCACTAGCCCTCTTTAAGAGGAACCTGATAACTGGATGGGAAACAGAAAATATACCCCTGGGGATCCCACCTGTGTCCCTGCTGGACAGGGAAAATAGGTGCTGACTTTGTGGGAACATGGGTGAAATTCTTGGCTAGGTTTATAAGGGCCTCTGGGCCAATAGCCTAGTACAGTCCTATGAACCTATGAAAAATAGGATGGAAATAAAAGCAAGAGAGCTATGATTAAGAAGTAGCAAGAATTATTTAGAGGTACTGACAAATGTTAAAGTATTGCAGAATTGGGGGAATCTCACAGAACAAGAAGAGGATCAACTGCAGAATGCCAAGCAGAAAATAAGGGATTACCTCGATAATATGCACAAGTTTAGAAAGACTGCTGTTAAGCAACTGTTTTTTGATAATAACACTAGAGCACAAACATTTTTAGCACAACAACTCAGGGAACAGAAAGTTGAAAGGGCTATTGCCAAGCTTAGGGAGCCTATACCAAGGAAGATAACAAGAGATTCTGTAGAGGTATTAGACATATTTCGGAAATTATATGAAAGTCTGTCTAAAGCAGAGAAATATGGAAAGCAAGAAAAGATGCAAATGGAAATGTTTATGGAAGCATTAAATATGCTAAGGTTAAAGGTAGATTAGGCTCAATTACTAATGGTTAGGATAGGAGGAGATGAGATAAAAATTATGATGCATAAACAATCTACAGGAAAGTTGTCAGGAACAGATGGTATTCCTGTAGAAGTTTGGAAGCTAGGAGGGAAAAAAACTGATAAACATCTGGAAGGTTTTGTTTAACAGTATTTTAAGAAGAGAAGTACCAACATCGTGGAAGAAAGCAGTGGTAGCTGTAATACCTAAATAGGGTAAAAATCCATCAGAACTAGTTTCATACAGGCCCATTTCAATACTAAACCATAATTATAAAGTGTTCATGCCTATAATGGCTACATGAATGGTAAAAGTAATGCCACAATTGATAGATATGGATCAATGTGGTTTTGTGGAGGGGAGGCAAACATTTGAGAACATTAACAGAAGACCGATGATCCAGAGGGAAGCAGAATGTAAGAAAATACCATTGTTGTTGGTGGGACATGATACAGAGAAAGCATTTGACAGAGTAAGCAGGGACATTATGTGCAGGGCAATGGAAGCATTTGCATTTCCTGAAAAAAATATAATGTTGATTAGAAGGATATATGAGGGATCAGAGGTAAAATGAAAGTGGGTGGTGTCCTCCCTGATAATTTCTTCTTGAGCAGAGGAGCCAGTCAGGGGTGTCCTCTTTCCCCTTTGTTATTTGCATTACATTTAGAACCACTGGCAAAGAAAATAAGGGACTCAGAAATTCAAGGATATAATTGGTATGGTGGTCATGAAAAATTGGCTCTATTTGCAGATAATATTATTTTATACCTAACAAAACCAGAAAGAGATATTACAGTGTTGTGGAACATTCTGAGACAGTTTTTAATCTTTTCAGAACACAAAATGAATGAAGCCAAAACACAGGCAATAGTGATAAATTATGTGCCCACATATAAATTAGTTCAGTAATATCCATATTTATGGGGACATGATAAAATGAAGTATTTAGGAGTATGGATGAAAAATGATTCAGGTGTGGCAGCTAAGAATATGTGGAAAGAGACTAAAATAAAGATAATACAAAAACTGAGAAAATGGAAGCTGTGTTATATGGATATGGGTAGGAAGATACAAGCAGTTAAAATGTTTTTAGTCCCATTAGTCTTATATACTTGTCAGACATATTTTTATCAACTAGAGGAGATGTTGTGGAGAGCAATTGCTAAAGAGCTGAAGTATTTTATCTGGGAGGGGAAGATGGCAAAAGATACATGGGATAAGTTGATTCTTCCAGTAGAACAGGGTGGATTGGGATTACCTGATTTGAAGGGATATTTCAGAGCTACACAGTTAAGGCTCCTATACATAGCACAAGCATAAAACTATAATTCAAAGTGGAAAGTGAAAATGATGAAACAGAGGGAAGCTCAAGAAACAAGAAGAGACTGGAATGTTGGATGCAGACCTTTAAGAATAGCAATAGTCATGCAGAATATTATATCCATAAAGTAGCAGAAAGTATCCTAAGAATTAAGCGAATATGGGAATGGGGAAAGGAGATTCTGCTGATAGGGATGACTGCAATTAGGGATATAGACACTAGGCAAGAGGGGGCTGGAATTTATTGGAGAAAACTGGCAAAGAAACCAAGGTACTGGGAACAAATAACTACAGATGGAAAGATGGTAGAATGGGAAGACGGTAAGAATATATTTGGACTGCAGGTTAGAGATTGCCTTCCCTATCAAGGACTGATATCAGAGTATAGGCAAACAGAAAGTAATGGGGGGGTCCTAAATGAAAGACCAGCACTGTTAAAGTTTTAGTAGAATCTAGAGCAGAAGCTGCCATTACAAAAAGGAATAATTAGTAGGATATAGAAAATATTGCATGATAACTATAAGAATTAATCAGAGGAGGTTAGAAAGGATTGGGAAGAGAGACTGGATAAGCAATTCACAAATAAACAATGGGAGGATATATGTGTGTGTCTCCCAAATATGCAACAAAATGTAGAAGATTTAGGATTTTTGCTTGGAAACTTTTACATAGATATTTGTATACCCCAAGTAGACTCCAGAAAAATTTTCCTGAGGTAGACAGCAAATGTTGGAGGTGTCATGGAGAAGAAAGAGATAATTCTGAACATATTTTCTGCAAGTGCAGTGAGTTGGTGGACTTTAAGGATTCCCTGCAGGATACACTGTCAGAGATGCTGGGTGAGCAGATTGGTATGATGTGGGAGATGATTTTTCTGAGCTATGATACTGAAATGGAATTGTTTAGCTATGGTAGGGCCTTGCTGTTTCTAATTATGGTGGCTGCCAAAAAAGCAACTACTAGAAAATGGAAATCAAAATATAAACCAACTATACTAGAAATAGTGAATATAGTAACAAAGATAAAACAACTGGAATTGAGATCTTTATAAAAGGCAAGGAGCAAACTACATAGGAAAAATGGGAATTGTGGGAATAACACATACTGGGGAGGAATGAGGTTTAAAAGAAGGCAGTATTTAAATGGCGTATGTAGTGTTTGACTAAAAATGATTGGGTAGTTTATACGTGATCGTTAATGTTTACAACTGGGAGCGTGTAAGTATGGTTGTGATGTAAAATGCTTGCAACTAGGATTGTGTCATTTACAACTAGGATTGTGTCGGTGTGGATTGTCTTTATTTATATAAATGTATGATTGCCTATGTCATAAGTGATGGTTTAATAAAGATGTATCTTGTTAAAAAAAAAAAAAGCTCATAACTATTTTCTTCATCCACCAGCAGCTTCCTGCCAGGGTTTGAGAAATAAACAATGTCTAGGAACAGGGCTTCTCCTATTTGTTGCTCATCTTTTGGACCTTTCATTTCTTTTATTTATTTATGGCTCTGGACTGAATAAAATTTCACGCTTTCTTTATTTCTCATCTCATTTACTAACAGTTTGTCCTCTGCAAAATGAATGTTACTGGGTTCTTCTTCTGGTATCTGCTTATCTTCCAGTATTACCCTTCTTTCTCTGATCTCTTCTACTGATTTTTTTAGATCTGCCATATATGTTACCTTATTCCTGAAGTGGGCTTACATTACATGGTGAGTGTTGTAACTCCAGTAGTAGGGTATAAAGAAATTATGTAGACTCTCTGCATACTGTTTAATTATTGTTTCCAATATATAACTTTGGAATTGACAATCCTTATTGCCTTGCATTATTTTGTATAAGGAGCTCCAAAATACCTTTAACTTCTGGACAAAGTGGATTTTTTATCTGGAATACATTGGCACTTAGATAATTATTCAAGGAGATGGCTGTTAGATGCTGAAGAGTATTTTTTAAATGGATGGCTGTTAAAGGATATTGTCAGTTCTTGCTATATTTGGTATATCAAAAATGCAGATATTTTGTCAAAGGTTGATACTACTGCATGAGAGGCTGTGGAAATACTGATTCTACAGCAGTGAATCATGAGTAGCCATCAATGGCTTAGAACCTTTAAGCATACATTAATCCTACATTTCTCATAGTATTTCTACACTGACATGCACGGTCTTTGTTTTGTGTCATTGTTTGCAAAACAGTGGATTTTTTAGTTGCATTTTATACCTCATTAAGCTATACTGGTGGAGAAAGTTGAGATGCATATGTTATTAGTGTGATAACCTGAATTGAAGTCAAACTTGCTGAACACCTTTTCTGACTGAATTTTCACTTACAATGTCATTCACTAATGGTGTCAGGTGACTTTCCATCTGTAGACCTTTACTGACTGCTCTCATGCCTAAACAACCCTCACTTCACCTAGACTCTTAGGATTAGGTGGTATCACTGTATATGAAAGCCAAGGTGTTCAGCCTGATACTTTGTCTGTTTTGCTCACTTTCTGAAATTTTCCTAATTCTTGTCTGACTTTCTTGCTTATGTGAAAAGAACTCCTCCTATAAGGTTGTGTTACAAGGGTCACCTCAGTTTTTTGTACCATTTGACTTGATAGCTCTTTAGCTTTCCAGAGACAGAAAACAAAAAAGAAATGAATCACCAGCCAGTTTGATTTATGTAAATTCTACTCATTTGCATCTATACTGTTCAGAATCTGGACTTTATTCAATGGTTTATTAGTTGCGTAGCTTAACAAACTAGTCTCTCTCTTTTAATGCATTTAAAGGGTTTTTGTGACACTCTTTCACTTTCACGTCTGCAGTGAAGCAGGTTTAATTAAATAGAAAATCAAAAAAAGCACACACTTCAAATAGTTCACGGCAGTGTAAAAGCTTCTTTATTTTAAATAACGTTTCAGCACTTTCATCAACTTGCAAGGCAACTTGCTGCAAGGATGAGACAGCACCTGCATGCTCTCAAAAGAAAGGAAATAAACAATGACCTTTATAGACATATCATTTCATGCAAATATTTAAAAACTTTTTTTTTTCTTTTTTTTTGGAGAAAAAACTATATCAACAACAACTGTGCTTAAATGCTGCAGTACCACCTGGATTAATGCAACAGGGTACCAATTGATTGTCTTTTAAAGCTCAGTGCAGCTAGTGTGTCACTATGTATAGAGTAATTGCTATGTGTGATATTATAATTAGAACACACACATGTATGCCTTTTATGTATGTTTTATACGCATTTATGTATATGGATTTGTAATTAAAATTAATGTTTTGTTTTAACTATAGGCAACTGATATATATATATATATATATATATATATATATATATATATATATATATATATATATATATATATATATATGCAGAGCTTCAAAGTGTAGCAATATGTTTTTATAGGGTTTTGACATATTGGTGTATGTGTAGTTAGGTAACATAGACACAAGACCTTTTTTAATATTTAATGGTATGTGCATTTGTTTAGTGTTTTTGATGAAGTCCTAAATGTAAAAAGTAGATGAAAGCACAAAACCATTATTTAAACTAAAGAAGCTTTTCACACTGCTGTGAACCATTTCAAGTGTGTCCAGTTTTAGATTTAGTGTTTTATTTCACACACTTTGAAGTGAATTGCTGTGGTTCAATTACATAGACCTGTAGCATATAATGTGTTGTCAGACTTCTGCAGCTATGGCTTTGACCTCAATCAGTTGTAGTTTTCCTGAGCTATTACATTCACTAAAGCTTTTTTGTCTATCACTGTTTTTATCTTTTGCTTTGTATTTGTATTTTCATTGTGATTTTAAGCTCTTCCACAATATTTTCCAATCCCGGAAGAATGCTCTTATGTCGAATATAAGATACACTACAATACCTGTAATATACTTTGCAACTAAGTTTGCTATCTATGGTATTAAACAAAAACTTCAATTTTCTTTGTTTCTCTTCATTATCTCTCATTTTGCTGCTGCTGCTACTGCAGTGTTTGTTTATTTTCTCTACACTCCTCTATTTTTGTGCATGAATTTCTGAAATCACAAAGGATCACTGGATCTGAAATACTGCAACAACTTGCCTAAGTGCATGTCTGTTATTTTTCAGTACTTTCCTCCTTGCCCTTCTACCACTACCTTACTAGTTCACTGCTAACTGCAGATGTCTTGATTTCTGTAAGAATATCTGTAAATTTGCATTTTCTAACTAGTGGCATATTAAATCTGTGTGGAATGTTTGTTCTTTTGTCTAAAACTTTTGAACATATATATTTTATGTCTTGCATTGTTTTTTTGACTCAGAGCAACTATTTTATTTGTATAATACATGTTGAAACCTACCATTTAGTTCAGCTATGGTTTTGTATATTTCATCTACTTGTTCATCTGTAATGTGTAATAGTAAAGTCCTTTTTAAATAACATTCCCTTCCAATGTTTAACATTGTTGTATTGTGTTGGAACCTGGATATCCACTTATTACACATAAGATTATATTAAGTATGTCGTAATTTTTTTCAAACTTTAACAGGCTAGGAATCTCATCAGACTTTTTTTCTTGCTCTGTGTGCTCTAATGTTAAGGTATTCTTGTTTCTTCCTCTGCTTTATATGGCATGTTCACTTACCATTTGTTAGTGACAGTCTTGTATGCAAATTTCAGAAAAGAAGTTAGTTTTGAAGTTTTGTCTTAGCTGGAGTCTTCTTCTGCAGTTTCTCTTTTTTAATAGCAAAAGCATAGTCACAACCATGGAAAACTATAAAATAAAGTGTTCTCAACTTACACTATGTGTTTCTAATGAATAACATTAGTTTTCATATTGGCAGCTATAGGGATTTGAAAGTGACACAGATGATAGTTCTTTCCTTCAGCTGAGATTGAAGAGTAAATCCCCCCACAATAACAGCAGTTTCAGTGAACATTTGTTGTTTATGCATTGTGGCTGTTATACCAACAGGCATGGGTTTTAGTCAGCATGCAGGTGTAACAACTAGGCCATGACAAGTTCAGGCAAATGAAGTATATTTTGCTATTTAAACAACATGACATCTATCAGGTGAAGAGTTACTGGTCATAAATCCTGCATCACTGGTACCAATAAGTAAGTGAGGATTGGTCTTAAGAGTTTATGGTAAATGTGAACTACTGTCTCAAATTATGGCCAACACCTGCCATACCCCAAAAAAGCTTTACACTGTACAACTGCAGAACAGACTTAATCTACTTCTACTAATAGTAATAATAATAAATAATACCTGTTATTATCATTATTATTTTATATTTGGTGATGAGGACAGTCCAACTGTGCAGAAAGTCCCTTTTCACAGAGGCCTGGGAGAAAAGCTACAAAATACAATAAGAAATAGATTAGACAATAATTGTAAAGTTGTAGCACTAAAACAGAGTAGAACTTACCATGTGAGAGGCTATTTTTAAGGTACAAGTAGTAAATTAGGTTGGTATAAAGGTGACTAGTAAGAAGAGCCTGGAATAGAGGTGAGATTATCAAAAAGGAAAGAATGAGGTGAATTTTAAAAGGATGAGTAAAAAGATAAAGCTAGAAGATGGTTTATCCTGAAAAAGAACAGTTGTAACAGATCCACTTGTCAAGTAGGTTTAATTTAAGCAAGAGTATAAATTGATGGGAGGTGATCAAGGAAGGAAATTCTAAAATTTAGATAAAGTGGAGGAAAACAGGGCCTCAGCATGAGAACTATAGACCTGAAGTGAGGGAAAGTATTTGTCAGTGGATCTGATTCTTATTGTAGGACAGTACCAGAGCATAAGAAAAGTTAGTGAAGAACATGTATCTAGTTTGTGGAGTATTTTCTGGGCCTGTCTTAGTTGATCAAATTTGAGGCTGTTAGGGAATTTCATCTAGCTAAGTTGTCTAACTGCAAGTACAATGATGTGTTTGTGTTGGTAGTTTGTTGGTATATTTGGTAATTGTATGTTAGAGCTTTTCCAGTTTAGACAGTAGAGAATAATTCATTTTGATGAAGTCTGTGGAGTCCACACAGGAGAGTGAGGAGGAGGAAATGAATGCCATTTGTTTTTTTGTAGACTTGGTTAAGAAAGGCTTAAGTCTGTACAGTTGTCCTAGCTTCTGAGTAGTTTTATTGATGACGTTGGATATGGAGATCAGATTTGAAATTCATATCAATTGTGCATCCAAGACGTATGGTAGGAGAGACTGTTCCATTAATATTGCCATTAGAGGATGTAATAAAATATGTACAATGGAGACTCTGATACCGTATGCCTTGTGGGTAAATAGCACGGGTTAATTTAATGGATTAAGAGCCGGATTTAAATTTTTACTGTGAATATGTTAATATTGTTTGTTTACTTTTATATAAATGTATGTTTGCCTATGTTGTAAAACATAATTCAATAAAGGTGTTAAAATTTCAAAGAACCAGATTTACATTTTTGATCCTGGATTCAGCTGAAGAGAAAAGTTATTGGTTATAGGAGTAAAGTTGTTTAGTTATTGGTTATAGGAGTAAAGTTGTTTAAGTGTTTGGGCAAAGCAGATTATACTGGAGTTGTCTGCAAGAGTGGAAAAGTAGGCAGCTAGTGAAGCTGTTAAAAAAGAGTAGGCCTAAGATGTATCCCTGGGAGATATGTAGGAAGTTCAGTGATGTATCCCTGTGAGATGTGCAGGAAGTTCAGTGATGTATCCCTGGGAGATGTGCAGGAAGTTCAGTGATGTATCCCTGGGAGTTATGTAGGAAGTTCAGTGATGTATCCCTGGGAGTTATGCAGGAAGTTCAGTGATGTATCCCTGGGAGATATGTAGGATGTTCAGTGATGTATCCCTGGGAGATGTGCAGGAAGTTCAGTGATGTATCCCCGGGGCAGGAAGTTCAGTGATGTATCCCTGGGAGATATGTAGGATGTTCAGTGATGTATCCCTGGGAGATGTGCAGGAAGTTCAGTGATGTATCCCTGGGGCAGGAAGTTCAGTGATGTATCCCTGGGAGTTATGCAGGAAGTTCAGTGATGTATCCCTGGGAGATGTGCATGAAGTTCTGTGTAGTTTATACCCATTTAACACTCTCTGCAGTGTTGGCGAAATAATACTAAACCAGAGGAATGAAGAAGTGAAGAAGCCATGTTTTAAAAGCCATAGTAATAGATTCTGATGGTCAGCTATGTCTAAAGTTTTTGATATATCAAGGTAGGCAGTATATACAAGGCTATTGGTGTTTCTAAACAGATGGATAGTGTTAAAGAATGATAGCAGAACAATGTCTGTACTGTGAAAGGGACAGAAACCATGTTGATACGGGAAAAGAAGGTTGCTAGAAAGAATGTTGTGAAGTAGTTGGCTAAGTATGCATTTCTCAAGGATCTTAGAGAGAGGAAACAGACTAGCTATAGGTTAGAAGTTTGAAAGTTCAATAGATATATTAACTTTATGAAGCGATAGGATGCAAGCTTACTCCCAGGAGTAAAGGAGTGCAGTTCTTGTATGGACCAATTCATCAATTTAGAAACAGGATAAGCAACAGAATCTGTAGCATGTATAATGTATTCAGTAGGGAGGATATCTGCAGCCAATTTGACAGGCTTAAGTTTTGAGAGACAGATCTTTATTTTTAGGTAAGAATAGGCTGAAATGTGAATTTGTTTAGGTTATTGCATTGAATGAATTAGGTTGTGTTGGTCTGCCTAAATGCAGAAGCTGTGAGCTAAACAATAAAAATTTTTGGAGGAATTTTTGCTTTATGTCTTGAGATTTAAGAAGTAGGTTTTTTTTTGTTAAAAAGAAGTTGGATCTTAGTGGTGTTCCACAGAGAGCAGTATATTCGGTGGGAAGGTGAAGATGTGTTAATCCATCAGGTATTCCATACCTTATCTTGCCATCTCATAAGATGTTTTGTCTGTAAAGATAGCCACAGTGCAGGGCTGGACTTAACACATTTTCCTGTAAAGGGGCCAAGTTTCTTTCAGAATACTTCAGAATATATCATTGAAATGGAAGACTGCTTCATCAAGGAAAAGATTTATAGTAATATTCCAGTTAATATGATCTAAGGAACTTATTACACATGTCTTTATTACATTTAGAAAGGTTTCTGACATAACTGTAGATGGTAGTTTTTTTATTTTTATTTTTTTTTATGGAGTGGTGTCAGTAAATTGAAAAAGTTTGATGATCACTTAAACAGTCAGATAATACTCTTAAATTAGTTACATTTGTGTCCTTATTGCTAAGAATCATGTCAATGATTGTTTCTGAACCTGTCTAGTAGGAGTGTTAATTAGCTGGGAGAAGGAGTAGCGTTGGCAGGGGGTAGAAGATAGGTGTACATCTGTGGAGGCTGGCTCTCCCAGATTCACTCACCTCAGTCTGAGGCCATTCCCTTCTGCTATAACTTAGACTTAGCCTAGGAGGGGTTACTGAGGCCTCTAGAATAGTAGCACTCCTTCCCTGCATTCACAGTACACACTGCCAGCAATTAGACCAATCAAATGAATTAACCAATATCTTAAAGTATAATATATTTTATCCAGTCTCTCTTCACAAAAAGATGGATGGTCAAGTCACACCAATTCTGTGAGGTTTCATTTATAAACTAAGAAGTAAGACACCAGGAAGCTTTTATGAATTAAGTAATGAAAATGGTTTACTTAAAAGAAAAATTGACAAAAAATACAGAAAAGTCTAAGTAAATATATACACCAGTAAATGAATGCACAGGCAAGAAGTAAAGAAAATCTTATTTGCCTAAGGGGAAAAAGTCTATATTTTCTCTCCTTCAACGTCTCTATAGTAGTATGCATTGCTGTTTCCAGGTTTCAGTGGAGCTCAGTAAGTCCATAATCTAACATAAAGAGGAAAATATAGGACTCCTAATTCAGCTCCCAATACAAGTTTGAGATTTCAAAAATCGAAGAAGCCATCCAAACAGAAAAATCCTGGTTCTCCACTCTCAAAAGAAAACAGAATTGTCTCCTTCCTTCTTTTAAAATTAGCTGCTTAGAACATACCTAGAGTTATTTTACTAACACAAGGTATTGTAGCTTGTGATGATAAGAAATGAGCATTCATGCAGTCCTGTCCATCTATGTACAGCTGCATAAGTAATAAAAAGAAAGTACAGTTGTGCAAGTCCTAGTTACCTGTAACAGTAGGTGTTCATAAAACACACTGCCTTACCTGCATTCAGGTAGTACTACCTTACTACCCTCCTTTGACAGTCTACTAAACCTCAGAGTCCCTCCCACTGCCTGGTTGTGCATGTTATGAACCAATCAACTGGCAGTGCAGGAACTGCCTTACAGACCCACAGATAGGACCATTTCAGTCATTTGCATATATCCCATGTGCCTCTGATTCAAGAGGTTTGAGATGTCACTCACTGAAAGTTCCAGCTTAGCTGGAGTTTTCATTTAGTTTTTACTGACTGTTTTTTTCTGTGTGACCTTCTCACTCATTGTTTTAGTTTATTTGGGATATTTTGCAGTCACCCTAGTGAAAATGGACATCAGCTGGGTATAACAGCCCTGTGTTTCTTATTCTTAGTCAAACACTGTGATTCAAGAGGTCACTAATTGGAAGTTCCAGCTTGGCTGGAGTTTTCATTTAGTTTTTACTGAAGGTTTCAGCAGGGAGAGAAGATGGAAACAGAAACTTTGCAAACATTTACTGTTCCAATACACACATACACACATCTCAATGGCAACCCAAATATCAAACTATGTACATCCAAAAAAGGTGATGGTGTGTGATTACTGCCTGTAAGGCAGTGCATTCTACAACCATATCCTGGTACAGATTAATAGGTCTTATGCAACTGCACTATGTTCAACTAACACACTGCCTTACTGGCACTGGGGTAGATTCTCAAAGCTTCCCCAATGTGGGAGGAGGAAGGCTAAGGGTCCAGGAACTCCTGGAGAATGGTCTTAGCAAAGCCTCCTCTGGAGCTAGAAAAGGCATCCAGTTTGTAGTGCTTCATAAAGGAATGGACTGAGGACCACGTTGCTGCCTCTAAAATACTTCTAGAGTCGACTCCTTTGCAATATGTCATTGAATAGGAAAAAGCCTTGGTGGAATGCGACTTTACCTTGCCTGCACTCACCTTGCCATGATGGGTGTAACAAAAACAATGCCAGAGAACAACCAAAGTGCAACAATTTGCTTAGGGAGGGGTTGACCCTTCTTTGCCCCTGTATAAGAAATAAAAAGCCTTCTTGAAGGGATTCATTCTGTTAAGGTAGTTCTTGACCTGCCGGTGTGTATCTAGGGTATGAAGTATCCTTTCTCCCTTTTTCTTAAGTTCTGGAAATAACACAGGGAGGTTGATAGACTGACTGAGAGTAAATTCTGAGACCACTTTTGGCATGGAAGAGGGGTTACTGCTTAACACATCCCTATTCTTGTACAAAATAAGGTAAAGTTGTCCCACCATGAGAGCTTGCAACTCAGGAACTCGCTTTGCAGATGTCAGAGCAATAAGCAAAACAGTTTTCTATGTCAGGAGCTGCAGATCAGCTGAGTGGCAGGTTTGAATAATAGTAAGGTCAATTTTCCAGGACATAGTTGATATCCCACGAATGAGGAATTTGCTTGTGAGGGGGTGTCATATACAATATTCCTTTCATGAAATGTTTTACTAAAATAGAAGAAGAATAAAGAAGGGTTATCCTTCAGCAGACAAGCAAAAATGGCCACTAAATGCACCTTAATGGATGCAAACAATAAGCCATCCTGAAGCAGCTCACACAAATATTTGAAACCAGAAGGATGTTAACCTCTGTTCCCACTGAGACATAGAAAAACTCATACATTTGTAAACATAAGATTTTCTGATAGCATATTTTTGGCTTCCTTTAACACCTGCTACACATTCTCATTAAACAAGTACCTAAACGGAGTCAAGATTGGATCATCCAGACTGTCATTTGTAGTTACTCCAAACTGGGGTGCACAGTCACCCATGAGACAATGTGAGCAAATCCAGAGTGTGAGGAAGTATAAGATAATTGCCCCTGGCCAATACCATTAGAGGGAAGAACTAAGATTACCTAGGCCAAAAGTGAGTCACTACAATGATCTCTGGCATTTCTTTCTGATTCTTCAGAAATACCTAGTAAATCAGTGCAGATGGTGGAAGGGCATACAGGAACATTCCTGTCCAACAGAACAAGAAAGCATTTGACTTCTAAGCATTGCTGCAAAGATGTCTGGAACAAAATTTTTCCAGCTATCTGTTTTTAAAGGAGGTGAACAGATCGATTTGAGGCATTCCTCACATCTGGACTAGATCCTGAAATACCACTGCCTTGACCTGCCACTCATGTGGGTCTGCCCAGGATCTGCTTAGTCTGTCTGCCCCAACATTTTACTGTAATGGGATATACAATGCCTGAAGAGTCAGAGAATGTTGTAAAGCCAGATTCCTGGCCATCATTGCCATCTTCCACAGAGAGTATGATCTTATATTCCTTGTTTGTTGAGGTACCACATCATTGTAGTGTTGTACGTATCCATAAGGGGACTCAGAGTCCATACGTGGTGAAGAACGTTCAAGGCATGGATCACTGTCAACATTTCTTTGATATTAATATGTCTCCATACATCCTTGTGCTTTCAAGTGGCCTGCACTAACATTCCCACTGACACAGATCCCCAAACAAAGTTGTAAGAAACAGTCTGATCAGATTGCACTAAAACAAGTAGGAAGAAGGGAAGTGTTGGATTGAAACTCATCCATGATCTCCACCACTGTAACTCTCATCTGATAAACTCCAGTATCATCAAATGGGGCTCCAGGGAATCTAGGTGCTGGGTCTACCAATTTTGTACATGCAACTGAATGTTCCTCATGTGGAGATGGACCAGTGGTGTCATAAAAATCGTGGATACCATCAGCTTTAGAATTTTTAGGAGTTCTCTTGATGGTGCAACATTCCTCCTGGAGAATTTCTGAATCACTATCTAGTAGGGCAGGACCTTGTTTCAGGAAGGAAGGTCACAATGTTGTCAGTGTTGATTAAGCACCATAGGAAGATGATTCATTGTGAGAGTGTCAGACATGATCTCTGAAGGTTCAACTTGAACCCCCTCTGGGAAACAAAGGCTGTGACCTTCTCTAGTGATTACGAATGCCTGGATACATACTCTGCACAGATCAGCAAGTCATCGAAGTAAGAAAATATGTGAATGCCTAGAGTTCAGCGGTGAGCCACTACCAGAGCAAAGCATTTGGTAAACACTTGAGGTGCAGTGGACAGCCCAAAGGGCACTACAGAGAATTGATACTACAAACCAGACAGCAAACCTGAAATATCTCCTGAAGTGATGAGCAAATTCTGGGAGACCATGAAATAGTGGTCTGGCAGAAAAGGAAGAGCTCTCTGCAGGGTGAGCATCTTGAACTTGGGGACCTTGACAAAAGTATTCAGAAAGGAGATGTCTGACACCAGTCTCCACAACTGCTCTTTTTTGGGGACCAGGAAATTTCTGGACTTGAAACCTTTCATTCTCTCCAGATGAGGGAGTGGCTCTAGAACCCCTGAGTTCAGCATTTGCTGGAGTATAAGAGGGAATAACAAAGTCTGGTCCATCAGATGAGGAAGAACCCCCATGAACAGAGGTGGATTTTCCTTCCACTGCAACCTGTAACCTCTGCCAATGATATTGAAAACATACTTGTCAGAAAAACACTGACAGGCAGGCCATCTTGTTGAGAGTTAACTTTCAAGACAGGGCACCCAGAGGAGATTTTGGGAATGATAGGACTTGTCCCTTGGCATAGTCATACATAGGTTCATAGGTTCATATGCAGGTACTAGGCTATTGGCCCAAGGACCTATATAAGCCAAGCCAAAAAGGTACCCTGGCTTTCGCCACCCAAGAAAATTATTTTCCTGTGCCACTGTCGAGCAGAACCACAGAAGTGATCCCCAGGGTGAATTTCCTATTTTCTATCCAATCATCAAGATTTTTCTTGATGAGTGCTAATGAGGAGCTTTGTTTGATATAGATAGGTCGTTTGTTCCAGTGTATGGGAAGTCTCTGGGACAGGAATCTATCCATCCAGCATGTTCTGTTTATTGTGATGACAAGGTTTAGATCCCTAGAGTGTGTAGCTCTGAGGGATTGGTATTTCTTTAAGTGGAGCATGTCCAACAGCTCTGGGTTTGACATAGCTTTGTATGTTAGGCAGAGATTGCCTCTGAGTAGGCAATATGCGATGGAGTAAAGCTGAAGATTTTTGAGACGGTCTGCATAGGGCATCTGGTTGAGGCCGGTAATCCCCTTTGTGAGGTATTTCTGTAGTCTTTCCAGTTGTTGTAGATGTCTTGTGAGGTACATACCAAAAGGAGAGATGTACTCTATAATGAGTCTAATGAGTGATGAGTAGAGGGGAACAATGACCTCTTTTTTCCTGGATGAGAAACCTTTTGTGATGAGGTGTGCCACGTAAAAGGATTTCCTGACTACTGTGGCAATGTGATTATCAAAGGAGAGACTACTGTCCACCTGTGTCCCAAGGTCTCTTATCACACTTTCGGTGTTAAGTTTACTACCACCTATGTGGTAGTTCATGGGTACAGAGTTTTACCAAAGGGGATGACAATGCACTTTTTGGCATTGAGCTTGAGCCATGGCTTTGACACCAGGCATCTGTTTCAGTGAGGCCCTTTTGTAGGATGTCCACATCATTAGGAGTTTCGATTATGGCTCCTAGTTTGCAGTCATCTGCAAACTTCATTAGCCAAAGACCATCTCTATTAGCCTGTACTTCAGAGAAGTAGATACCAAACAGGAGAGGATCCAGGACTGAACCTTGTGGTACTCCACTTGTCACTGGTCTGAAGTCGGATTTGTTGTCTGCTACTTTCACAGTGTGGGTTCTGTCAGTGAGCCAGTTGGCAACCCATCTTGTGACATAGGGATTTATACCTAGTTAATGAGTTTACCTATAATTCTAGAATGAGGGATGATGTTGAAAGCCTTGGCAAGATCTAGATAGGCTGTGTGAACCACTTTACTCTCGTCTATAGCTTTGGTGACTGCTTCAAAGAAGTCTATCAGGTTTAGGAGACATGATCTGCCTTTGACAAACCTGAACTGGGTGGGGTCCAGAGTTTGGAGATTACCTATGTCTTTGTTTATAAGTTCCATGATAATATGTTCCATGGCCTTGCAGGCCAGGCTCATCAGGCTAATGGGGTGGTAGTTCCTGGGGTCTGTGGTGGCTTCCCCTTTGTGGAGTGGGATAACCGTTGCTGTGCACCATTCAGTGGGCACAAAGCCTGAGGTGAGACTATGATTGAACATGGTACTTAGGTGGGGTTCCTATAAGCCGACCAAAGATGCATGTTTTGAATGCATCTTGGTTGAACTGACAAAACCAAAACTGCAAAATATTGAAGCGGCATGTAAACAAATTCTTTCCCTGGGAAAGAATTCACTTGGCCGCTTCAGTACTTTGCCCTTTTCAGCACTGTAGTGCAGTCTCAGAGTTGGTATATTTAAGTAGGGGGTGTGGGGGGCATAGCCCCCCACATCGGAGGGTGTGGGGGCAAAGCCCCCCACTTAATCTCATGTTTTAATGTGCTTTTTTTTTTTTTTTTTTTTTTGTTGGAACAGCGATGTTTTTCCAAGGGGGAAAAAAAAAATCACTGTTCTGAGAGTTCGGTTTTGTAAGCTTTTGCTTACATGGGGTCGATTAATCACTGTTCGCTTACCTAAGCATTCGGCGATCTGATATAGACCCCTTAGGTGGGGTGCCAGTTCACTCTGTAGTTCGTGTAGAATGCAGCCTGGGATGTTGTCAGGTCCCATGGATGCTGTGTTCTTAACTTTGGAGAGTGTGGTTTTTACCTGTGCAGCCGTGATTACAGGAACTTTGCATTCTTCCAGTATAGAGCTGGGCCCTTTAGGGGGTGAGAAGAGGCTAAAGTTAGCACTGAACCTATCTGCCAGGATGTTGACAATATCATTTGGTTCTGTATATTTAGTGCCATTGTGCTGTAACTCAGAGCAGATCTGAGTGTTGCCATTGAGATTCTTGACATAGCTATAGAATGCTTTGTGGTTGTCTTTAGAATCAGTGGCAATTTTGTTTTCATAACTAGCTTTGGAGGATTTTATGAGGGATCTCAGCTTCTTACTGAGGCTGACCAGAGAGTTTTTCCAATCATGGGATTTTACTCTTTTTTGCAACAGTTTCTTTCTTCTCTTGGAGAGTTTATTTATGGCAGAGGACCACTAGATTGGCTTCATTTTTTGGAGGATAGCATCTTAGTTCTGTTAGGGATAGCATGATCTATGCACTCATGTAAGTGCTTATAAAGTGCAATTGTGTAGGATTCAGCAGTCGTACCTCTATTGTCCGTCTGCATGGGTGTCATGAAGTTTGCCACTTCTGTCTTAAGAAGCATGAAGTTGGCTTTGGAGAAATTTTTTACGGTAGTTTCCCTAATGGGGGGTGGAGACAGGATGTGGATGTCTAGGGTGATTTGCTTGTGGTTGGATCTGACCAATGAGGAATTGACCTTTGGTGTGGAACACCGGTCACCCATGTTGGTAATGACCAGGTCTAGGATATTGCTGTCCCTGGTGGGGGTGTGGATAAGTTGATCCAAGGGATTCTAATTTATGAATTCCAGAAAATGTTGAGCAAAAGAGTTGGTACATGAGTAGTTTTCCCAGTTAATGGTGGGGTAGTTGAAATCACCCATTATTAGGGTGATGGGTTGTACCCTAATATTTTCCAGTGTATCTAGAAATGAGGAGTGGGAATCTTGGGGCATGGTAGGGGATCTATGGCAAGCTACAATTTGGATTGCGGTCTTGCCCAGAGTTAGTTGCACTTTGATAATATCAGATGCATTATGCAGAGCAACTAGCCTGGAGGTGTGGGTATCCTTAATAAATATGGAAACACCTCTGCCTTTAGTGTTTCAGTCCAGGTTAGGTCGCCAAAAGGTGTGCTATGAATTATAGCATGGTAATGCAGCGGTGCTCTCTGGAGCCTTGAACCAGGTCTCTGACACTGCATAGATGTTGATGTTCTCCATTTTAAGGAGTGCCTCGAGTGAGTGCATTTTGAGGTTTAGACTTCTAGCATTAAGTAGCATTACCCTCAGAGTTTGCTTGCTTGTACCTGTTACAGTGGTAAATTTGTCATTTGAACCTTGCCTAAAAAGGTGCTATAGGGGTGGCAAGAGCCTTAGCCAGTATCTGGAATCCTAAGGGCGACAGGTACAGGCCATCTCTGGCAAAGCATCGTGGTCTGTCGATCATGTCATCCCAGGCAGACAGATACTGGATCCCCTTAGAATGACACCAGAAGCTTAGCCAATTGTTGAAGTCAATCATTTTGTCCTTGTACTGTGGTACCATTCTGGGTGATGGCAGGATGCTACTCAGGGCTAGGGTAATACCTGCCTGGGCTACAAGATCAGAGAGCTTCTCTTTGTCTCTTTTCATGTAGTCCAGGGAGGTATGTCTCAGGTCATTCACACCAACATGGACAATGGCAGAGTCATATTTATACTTGTTGTGGAGTGACCTAAGTGTGTGCATTATGTGGTGGATCCTGGCACCTGACAGGCAGCTGACAGTAACTTTATCCTTGTTTGCTTGGTGAGTGGCACATCAGTGTGCCTGACTATAGAGTCACCTATGACTAGAGTGTTGGGTACATTATGCCTTATGGGCTGTGGGTGAGTGGCACACTGAGTTTGAGGGCTATGTGTCATTTGTGTTGTGTTGGGGGTTGGAGGTTGAGTATGTTTCTGCTTTGGAGGGCTCTGTTGCTTGGGCAGATTTTTATTGAGAGCCTCCGTGTGTGTAGGTGTGTGTTTTGTGTTTCTATGTATGTTTTGGTGGTGTAGGTTTTGAGGGACTATGTGATGAGTGTGGTGTGGTGCAAGTGTTTACCTTCTCCTCTTGACTGTCTAGTCCAGTCTTGGGTGAAGAGAGCTTTGCTTCCACTTTGGCTATATAAGTGCATCTCTCACAGGTTGTAGTGTTGGGTGGTAGGAGGAGAGGGTTATCTGTGTACATGTGGCAAACCCTGCATTGCCCCAAGATGCCCAGATTCATCAGGTAAACAAGAGAAAACACCAGGAGCTGACCCTTAGACAAGCCTGGATAGGTGCTTATTTATTAAGTACTAAAAACTGTTTTCCTCTAGATAAGTGAGGAAAGTAGAGTGCTGTAGTAATTAGTAGCTTATTTAGTGCTTACAATGAGTTCTGAACAAGTACTGAGTTCAAAGAAACAGATTTTAGTGCTAAAACTAAAAAGCTGACTAGTTCTAAGGGAAAATTTGAAGAGCAGATTTTTATGGAGCTGGGAATAGTTTAACCCTAACTAAGTGGTGATGCATAACGTATATATATTTTTTTATAACAGTAGCAAATAAGCAAACTGATTTAAACAAATTAACCAATAAGAGCTAAACACTGAGCCCCATTCCAGCAGTCTTCAATCAGACAAGTTCTAATTGCACACTCCTGCCACTAGGGTGCAGATGAACTTTCTCCAAAAAAAGATGGCCTGGATTAGTGCTCAAGTTATACAAACAAAGCTTGATTCAGCAGGTCTGAATCTAGTCTATGCTACAGCAAACAAGGTGTACCAATTTCAGAAAGAAACAGTTCAAATAAGCAGGTACAATACGCCTCTAACCAGAAACTCCCAGCTCAGAAGGGCAGAATCTACCCTCTCCTCTCACAAGAGTGCAGACCACACCTTCTTAATGTAAAATAACTGACCCAAAGCCCAAGTGCTTAAACCAGAACTAATACACTTTTAGAATAACAGACACTAAGCCTTCAATCAGCAGCTCCCAGCTTAGAAGGATGTAAGCTACCTGTCCTGCCACAACATTGCAGACCACAACCTACTTAATGTAAAACAAGTGGTCTGAGGCCCAAGTGCGTAAACCAAAAGCTTAGAATAACAGTTACAATTTAATCAGGCTACTTACAAGCAGTAATAAATGCAGCAGAATAAATGCAATTAAGTACTTTTAAGAACAGGCAGCAAAAGCAAAATAAAGTAATAAAGTAGGAAGAAACACAAATACAGTAAATGCAGATGAATAAAGTGCAATTTTTTTCTATAAAACAATAGAAAATGAGCAAACTGATTTAAACAAATTACTCATTTAACCAGTAAAAGCTCAAAACTGAGCCCTGTTCCAGCAGTCTTTAATCAGACAAGCACTAACTGCACACTCCTGCCACTGGGGTGCAGGGGAACCTTCTCCAAAAAAGATGGCCTGGATCAGTGCTCATGTTATACAAACAAAGCTAGATTCAGCAGGCCTGAATCTAGTCTATGCTACAGCAAACAAGGTGCACCAGTTTCAGAAGAAACAGTTCAAATAAGCAGGCACAATAAGCCTTTAACCAGAAATTCCCAGCTCAGAAGGGCAGAATCTAGCCTCTCCTCCCACAGGAGTGCTGACCTCAAACCTTCTTAATGTAAAATAACTGGTCTGAAGCCCAAGTGCTTAAACCAGAACTAATACACTTTTAAAATAACAGACATTGAGCCTTCAATCAGCAATTCCCATCTTAGAAGGATGTAAGCTACCTGTCCTGCCACAACAGTGCAGACCACAAACCTTCTAAATGTAAAACAACTGGTCTGAAGCCAAGTGCTTAAACTAAAAGGCTTAGAATAACAGTTACAGTTTAATCAGGCTACTAACAAGCAGTAATAAATGCAGCAGAATAAGTACAATTGAGTACTTTCAAGAAGAGGCAAAAGCAAAATAATGTAATAAAGGAGGAAGAAACACAAATACAGTAAAAGCAGATGAATAAAGTGCAATTTTTTTTCTGTATTAGGTAGAATGAGCTAATGACACTAGAATGGGAGGAGTGTCACAGATCAAATATACAGCAGAGGTTGGCAATTGCAAAGCCACCAAGTATAAGAAGAAGATACCAATAGGGACGCAGGGTGGGAAACACACAAAAGTTGTTAGACCACTATTTAACGCAGCGGGAATAAGGGTGGGAGAAAAACCAGCAATTTCAGCATAGATCAGAAGCCAGCAAATATATATATCTAAATCAATCAAACAAAAAAAATATTAGGATAATGCAGAACATTTTAGTGTCAAAAAATACTTACCATTTTATATTTCAAATTATCTCAGGAGCACTTTCAGTCAGAACACAATGAGTTTCAAGCAATGAATGCAGAGGTTAACAACAGGGAATATTAATTATACTAGCAAGCCTTGAGACAGTCAGATAAAAGACAAAAGTTATTAGACCACTATTTAACACAGCAGGAATAAGGGTGGGAGAAAAAACAGCAATTTCAGCATAGAATAGAGCCCAGAAAATATATATATCTAAATCAATCAAGCAAAAAAATATTAGGATAATGCAGAAATTTGAAGTGCCAAAAAAAAAAAAAAATACTTATCACTTTATATTTTGAATTGTTTCAGTAGCACTATCAGTTAGAACACTATGAGTTTCAAGCAATGAATGCAGAGGTTAACAACAGGGAATACTAATTAATCAATAGGTTGGAATTGGGGGTGCTTATCCTTTTTGGGAAAGGCACCCTTTTTGTTAGGATTGGCAGAGTTCTCTTCCTGCCATTTCCATTTGATGCCTTTATTTTTGCTCAGCTGATACTTCTGTTTGTTGGGCTGTTGGAAATTATTCTGCTTATTGGAGGGAAACTTGGGAATATGAAACATTTTAGACACTCCTTGCATTAGTTTACCTCTATCATCCTAGTGTTTTATTATCTGATTAGCTGTTGTACCAAACACACAATCAGAATCAAGAGGGGGCATATATAAACTCATTTTTAGCTTACAGGGAGCTTTTGGCTTTGCAACCATACCTCCTTACCACCACCAACATTGCTACATTTTAGAAACAGTATTGACCTCCTCCAGGGCACTCGTTAAAGCATATTTAGACACTTGCACAAACACAAATTACCAGCAATAGTCCAAAGATCATCCATAAACGAAAAGTCAATGAAGCAAAAAAAATCCAGATGACCACCACAGCTTAAAACAGGTTTATTTAGACAAGCGTTTTCACGTAAAACAAGCCACGCTTTCTCAAGTCTTCAATAAAACAGTAAAAATCCCCACACATTTTATATCAAAAAGCACTATCAATTAATCAATTAAATACATCATTAAAATAAATTCACCCTTAAAATACATCAATTAAGTCATCAGCTAGTATTACATCTTATTTAAGTGAGTGAACTTCCAGCTCAGGTTTAATGCAGACATAGTTGTTCAGCCCAGGGCATACATGAACTTGCAGCTTTAATATCCACTTTAATTCAGTTCTTTCAATTAAATTGTTTAAATTACCCTTCTCTTGTCATTATTAACATTTTGTAGGACTCTAAACCTAAAATGATGTGAAGGGAATTCCATTGTATGCTTAGCTAAAGCATTTAATTTGTTCTTATTTCTTACATCATACATATGCTGATGGATTCTGTCTCTGAGCCATTTCTGTGTTTTCCTTATATAGAAACATATACATCCTGTGCACTCTGCTATGTATATTAAGCTAGTTGTTCTACAAGTAGCATAGAATCTAGGCTGAAATATGAAGGACAAAACAGGATGTTTAAATTTCTATACATAAGTAACATATTGACACATTTTGCACTTATTGCAAGGATATGTTCCAAGTTTCAGTGGGGACATAGTATTCTTTAGTGAATCGTTACAAAGTAACTGTTTTAAATTGCTCTTGTTCTTACATGAAAAACTGGGTACTCTACCTATAACATTTTCTGTTTCCTTATCAATTATCAGAAAATGCCAGTGGTTCTTGATTATACACAAACCTTGCTAGTATCACTAGCATACTTGGTAATAAAATGTACTTTGTCATTATGCTTGAGGTTCATTTTTACAGTTGCATTCTTTGCTGGCTTTACACTGATAGAATGAATTCCTTTACTGTTTCATCATACCCCCTCTCCAGAAATAGTTGCTCAAAGTAGTTAACTTCTTTCTCTTTATCAGTTTGCACATTGCATATGTTGATATCTCTAATTAATTGCCCTTTGATAATATTTGGGAATATGTCCTTGGGATGCATGCTATTATGAACAAAGAGACTATTTTTCCAACAGGTTTTTCTAAAGAGCCTGGTGTTGATTTTACCCAAACTGTTTCTATACACAGGGACATCTAAAAAGTCTATTTCTATGAGTGAGAAACATGTAAATCTCAAAAAGTCCGTTGTAGATTCCAAGAACTTAATGAAATCTAACAATAGTGATGGCTCTCCCTCCCACAGCATAAAGCTGTCATCGACAAAACATCTATACATCTCAATGTATTTACTGTACACACTGTTGAATAGATACTATTTCTCCCAATAATAAACTACCATGTTCGCATATGAGTTTGCACAGGGGGCGCCCATGGCAATCCCCCATTTTTGTCAATATATATTGCTATCATATTGTTAGATAATATTAAATCTAATAATGTGCAGATCAACATGACTTCATTCATATCGCTGATCCCCATTTCTTTCAGTACACTTCTTATTGCCTGAACCCCATACTCATTGGGTAAACAAGTGAACAGACCTTGTACATCAAGGGTGACCATATAGCAACTACTTATCCCTGGTGTTTCATTTAATCCCCTCAGATCTCTCAAAAAATGGGACGTATCTTTCAAAATGGTGGGAATCTGCCTTACTATAGGTCCTGAAAAGTATGTACTGCGGATCCACCAATAAGTGCCACATGTCCTAAAATATAGCCGATTTATTGTGCGCAAGATAAGGAATGCCAACTTGTTACAATGTAGAAACGACAAAGAAACATATAATGAAAGTACTGATCAAGAAAAAACAGTTAAAACAGTTAAGCGCTTTCACCCGTACATCCGGGCTTCATCAGAACTGGTCGCCAAATACATAAACTGAGTTAAAATTAGTTTAAAAGCCTTTTTTGGCACCAAGAAAAACTAAGCTTCTTAAAGTAACAGTAGCGCTTATTTTTCAGTTGCGCTATGTTGCAACCACAAAACATTTAGTGTATTGGAATCTATTGCAATACATAATGTTACTAAAGCTACAATCAGTATCCTAACTTACTTGGATACTAACAAATAAAGTGCAGGATGTATATGTTCTGCTTAAATATCGTCAACTAATATATACTGTCACAATATGTTAATTGATATATGAATTTATAGAACTTCCAATACTAATAAACAGTATATATAAGAAATACACTTTATAAAAATGCAACAAAAATGTTTTATGAGATGTAAAAATGGGTGTAAAGAATATATATATATATATATATGTATATACTAGAACAATATATTTGTATATTTAAAATGTATATTTAAAAATAAATAAGAATACATTTAAAAAGACATTTAAAAAACATTTAAAAAACATTTAAAAAAAAATATTTAAAAAAACCTTCCTATGCTTTAAATAACCTACACTGTCACTGTAACATCTGAAACACTGTATGGATTTAATTGATTTTCATTTTTCTAAGAAAATACATATATAATTTATATAATTTAAATGAGCTGAGAATAGAACAAAGAATCTATCAAAGGCGACACGAAAAGATCGCAGCAAGGTTGACCCCACTTGAGGAAGATCTGCTTCGCTACTCTTGGGTTCAGAGACCACTCGTAAGGTGAGAGGATGGTTCGACTCAGCTTGTCTGCCAAAATGTTGGACCGACCCGGAATGTGCATTGCTATGAGAAAGCGGTTGGTGGTGATCTCCCATTCCCAAACTCTCATGGCCTTTCAACACAGCGGATAGGATCTGGTTCCCCCCTGTTTGTTGATATACCAGACTACTGACATGTTGTCTGATTGAATCACAATTGTCCCTAAGGGAAGAAGGGCCTGGAGTGCTTGCAACGCTAAAAGCAGCGCCCTCATCTCTAGGACATTGATGTGCAACAAGGTCTCTGAGTGTGTCCACGTGCCTTGGACGGTTCTGCCCATGCAATGCCCCCCCACCCGAGGCGAGAAGCGTCCGTGGTCACTGTGGCTTGGGGTGGGGTCATCAAAAAGGGGCACCCTTCCTGGAGATCCGAGGATTGGATCCACTAGGGTAGGGACCTCTTGCAAGCATTGCTGAGGGGGATAGCCGTACTTAGCGGATGTTGCAGGATGGACCATTGGACCCACAATGTCCATTGCAGGACCCTCATGTTCAGATGAGCCAATGGTGAAAGATTGATGGCAGCCACCATGGAACCTAGTGCCCTCAGGACCAATTCCGCTGGGGGGGGGGTGGGGATTGTAAGAGAGCCATCACATGGAATGTCAAAGTTCGAAGACTGTCCGGAGTTAGGAAGGCCCTCAACAGGTTTGTATCTAGCCTGGCCCCTATGAAATCTAAGGTCTGAGTTGGCTGAAGGGAGGATTTCTTGAGATTGATAGAAATTCCCAGATGAGAGGCCAAGTGAAGGAAGTAATTCCTGGCTGAACAGAGTAGATGCCTGGTGGGGGTGGTGAGGAGCCAGTCGTCTAGGTACGGAAAGACCTGTATTCTCTGAAGCCTTAGGTGGGCCGCTACAACTGCCATCACTTTGGTGAACACCCTGGGGGCTGTGGTGAGACCAAAGGGAAGGACCCTGAACTGATAGTGACTGGCTCCCAGCCAGAAGCGGAGAAACCTCCTGGATCGTCTGTCCATCAAAATGTGGTAGTACGCATCCTTGAGGTCTATAGAGCACATCCAGTCATTCTCCTGTAGGAGTGGGAGAATGGATTGAATGGTGACCATCCAGAATTTTTCTTTGGTGACTGCTAGGTTCAGAAGGGACAGGTCGAGGATTGGTCTTAAGTCCCCCATCATTTTTGGCACTAAAAAGAACCTGGAGTAGAAGCCTGATCCAGACTTGTCTTGGGGGACAGGCTGGATTGCTCTTTTTTCTAGCAGCTGCTTTATTTCTGTGGCTACTGCCTCTCTCTGATTGGGTGGGACATCGGGGAGGCTCCGGGGTCTGAGAGGACGATTCAGAAAAGGGATAGTGTAACCTCTGGATATGATTCGAAGCACCCAGTGATCCATTGTAATTGACTCCCAAACTGCTAGGTGTTTCGAGAAGCACCCCCCAACTGCCTCCAGAGTGGAGTAGCCGGGTAACCCCTCAGGGTTGCTGCATGGGCCAGTCCGAAAAAGGTTCTCTCGACCCGAAATTCTTCGGTCCCCCTCTGCCTCTGGGCTGGCGTCCACCCTGTCCTCCTCTGCCTCAGAAGGATGAGGGGTCCAGAGCGAAACGGAACTGTTGAGATTTCCTGAACCACATCTTCTTTTGTCCCCTTTGGTTCCTGGAGAAGGACCTCTGGGGAGCCGAGAAGCAGATCCTGACGGCAGACAACATCTTCCCGTATTTCTCGCTCTGGACCAGCGTGTTGCGGACAGTCTTGCCAAACAGCGAAGAACCATCAAAAGGGGCATTTGCGAAGGATGCCTTGAGGGGTTCCGCAAAGTCACAGAGGCAGAGCCAAGCATGCCACTGTAAGACAATGCCCACTCTGCTAGCTCTAGCGGCTCCTTCTGTGGCATGGGAAGGGAGACGCATAGATGTGTTTGAAATGGACTTAAGAGTGGCCATTTGGGCTGAGAATACTTTCTTATCCTCGGCCGACATGGACTCTGGGGGCGACCCTGCGTATTCTTTGATGAGATCCTGCTGGAGTCGTATCACGTGCCATGTAGTTCAGTGACATTACAGAGAAGGTGGCTGAAGCAAACATCTGCTTCCCCATGCGGTCCATTGTCCGAGACTCCTTGTCAGGAGGATTGACCGAGGAACTCTCCTGGGCCAGTTCCTTCTTGGTGGCAGCCTCCACCAACATGGCATCTACTGGAGCACCCTTGCTCCAAACTGTCCTATCTGTGGGTGGACTAAGAATTTTGTCAGGTCTCTTTGGTATTGGCTCCACAGTGTCCGGTTCCTTCCATGCTCTGGTAGTGATCAGATCTACCAGGGGATCGGTGGGAGGGGACACCCAAGAGGTAGATGGGCCTGCATCAAATGCCTCCAGAAATACAGACTCACTGGAGGAAGGCTTTTGGGCTGACCATCCCCCTCTAATATGAAGCATTTTCATAATGTCTCCGAAGGAGACATCCTCGGGGGGTGACCTTGGGGAACCTTCCCCTTCCTCTAAGTCTGTGTCCTCTGTCAGGGACTCAGGTGAGTCCAAGTGCCTCCTCTTGCATTTACGTTTGTGAGGAACCTCCTCGGGGGGCTGTCCGAGGATGCCTCACCAACCACATCCTGTTCCTCTATGGGAACCATCTGGGACGTATGTGCAGGCTGTCCCTGGGGCCGGGTGATGGAAGGTAGGCCTGTCTGAGAGGGAGTGATGGGTGGAACTGCAGCAGGAGCCTGGGGCCTCGAGTCCCTCAACAAGACCCTCTCTATGACATCGAACGCCGAAGGATAACTGCTTTCTCTAAGCTCCCAGAGCAGATCCTTCGGATCCGAGGTGTGGACCGGAGCCGGCGCCAATGCATTTGGATCTGAAGGGCCAGTGTGCTCCGACAGAGATGGAGCCAAAGACACACTAACACCTCTGGATCTGAAGCTCAGCTCATGGCTCCGAGAGCTCGGATCCGAAAAGGGACCTGACAAGCTCGAGGGTGTGGTCAGAGCTGAAGAAAGGTGTACTATTGGCGCCAAGCCTCCCCCAGCTCCGATGGTGTCTGGATCCGATGGCTTTGAACCCTGGAAGTGGGTCAGAGAAGGAGCAATCGGGGTGAAAAAGGGGGTCGAGCTCCCCCCCAGAGGGGGGGGGAGGAGGCAGGATCATTCCCATCTGCAGTTGGGCCTGGAGAAACCTACGCATCATTCGGTCCATATCTGCATCTGACAAGCTTCTTGTAGATCATGACAAGGCCACCGAGGCAGGCCTGGAGTGACGCCTCGAAGACCTCGAAGGTGACCAGGTCTCCACCTCCTCCGGCCCCAGGGAAAAATGGGGTTAATGGAGCCGAGAAGGAGAAGGCCCGGAGGCCCTAGTAGAGACTAGCTGCTTCGCTGGCAGAGCCGAAGAGGAAGCTTTGGCTCGCCGCTTGTGGTGCCTGTCCTTTTTCCTCTCCCTCCTAGATTCCCTCTCCTCCTGAGCCTCTGTGGGAGGGTGAGTCCCGGCCAGGGGAGCAGGGATGGAGGGTGGCACCGCTGCAGTAGCAGCCGGTGCCGCCGAGGAAGAAGAAGAGGACAAAGCCAAGTCCGGGGGCAGAAGTTCCACCAGAATCAACTTCAACCTCCTATCCCTCAAAGCCCTGGGGTTGAAGGCTGCACAAATTGTGCAGCCCGAAGAAAGATGATCAACCACAAGGCAGATAACACACCGAGTGTGGCCATCCGCTGGGGATAGCTTATGGTCACACTCAGTGCATTTAGAAAAGAAAGTTTTAGGGGCCTCGTCCATAGTTGTAAAAAGGGCCTAACCCAAACACACCTTCACACACACGGGAAGAGGGAGACTAGAGTAACTGAAAATATACAAAGTTTTAGCAACAAAAATGAGATAAATCAACCACCAAAGGGAACAACACTCACTCGTTAACAATTAAACCAAAAACTAGGTAAAAAACAGAGGAAATTTTCTTCAAAAACCCATGAAACCCTACGCCTGAAACTCATTCTAGGTGCTTGAATAAGCCGCGCCAAACGAGATCTGAGGAAAGAGAAGCATGGCAGGGGGTTATGGGTAAGAGGGAGGAGCGTGGAGCTCGGATCTTAGCTGAATAAATCTGCCAGCTCGGATCTGATTTGGATTCGATACCCACAGGTTGATGAACAAATGAAGTTAACTACTTCAGATCATGTGTTTTTGGGACATATGTATCTGTAACACTCAACATTTCCTTCATAGAGGAACATAGTCACCTCTATTCAGAACAACAACAGCCCCTCCTTTGTCTGCAGGTCTTATGCTTAGGGCTTGACTGTTCTGCAGAGAGTGCAGGGCATGTCTCTCATCTTGTGTAAGATTATAAAAAGAGCCTCTATTACTAGTATAGAAACTATTATACATTTCATTTTCACAAGCTCTAATAAAAGATTCTACATGGTTAAGCATGGCAGGTGTAAAATAACTTTTTTTTTACAAAATCTAGTACTGCTCTGTCTGTCATCATTTTTAAATAATTTAAATGCCACATTTCTATCAAATACTCTTAAAGCAGTCAGCAATTCACTTACTTCAGTACATGCAGAGGGTATGAAAGTCAGGCCCCTGTTTAACTCAGCTTTTTTAGCTTCAGTTAGACTATAGTCTGACAAATAGAAACACTGGAAACAATCTCTTTCATGCAGTCTTTCTTGTCAGCAAGTAACAATGGAGCAAACTCACCTTAACTATACATGCACCTAATCACAAACTTCCATATAAAATACAGGCAGTTAAACACTTTAAAAACTACCATGCTGGACTGAGCCATCTTCTTGCCCTGAGACTCTAGCCATTTCCCAGTTTATCTTGAGGGACTGAGTTTCATGAATACATGTTCTTTTAATTGGCAAAGGTTGCTGGGTCTGCAGACAAGGGGACTTGGGGATCAGGCATAGCTGAGCACATCCTGAATTTCTTAAACAATTTTTTAGGCAGAGCTTCATTCAGCAGAGGAGAGCTGCAAGCTTTCATAAAAAACATCATCACTGGTAAGATAAATGGAGGAAAGGTCGCTATATTTAAGGCCTTATCATATACCCTGTTGGCAGCCGATGATGTCTCCCAACTGAATACATCCCTAAATATTGCCAGCATTTGGGAAATAGAAAACATATTTTTGGGTTTCAAAACCTGTTTATCCTTGGAGGAACCTGACTGGTCAGATTCTGGCACTTCCAAAATCTCAGATTCTGGATCCACTTCAAAATCATGATCCTTAGGTGGTTGAACAGGAGTGTACCGGTGTTACTCATGACCAGGGTTTGCACCCATAACCAATTACCTGAATAATGTATCTAGCCATAGCCACCAGTTCAGGTGAAAATACAGTTAGAGACTGTTATCGTGTAATGTGGTAGGTTTTCTGTCTCTTTTTTGCATGTACTACACTACTTGAAGAATCACGGGGGGATCAACAATGAACAATCAACGTTGTCTCAACAATGACAACAGATTCTGTACCCCGGACTTCCTCTGCACTTAAAGAGTTTGGTTCTCCTTTACCTGAACTATGCAATGGTACAGCCCTGGATGACATTTGACCTTCATGCCATGCATTGTTGTGGTACTTCTACCTCACAGGGGTACCTGGAAGCAAAATAAAGTGAGTGGTTAGATAGCCTGATGAAAGCTGCTGTGGAGGCACAAGCCATAGGCTGAGGTGTATTTCTTGATTTACTTTTATGTTGTTTAGGTGCACAAGGGATAGATGCTAGGGGAGGGCATATCTGGGTCCATCAAGTCAGGGGGATAAAAAACAGTCAGAACAATACCAAATAATGGTTAAATGGTAAGCCAGTGAAAAATGAACAAATCACACTATTCTCCTTCTAAAAAGCAATCTAAAGTCTATTTCTGCAGGGGTGCTATTCTGAACACTGTACTGCATAAAATGGCAGTAGTTTCAGTGACACAGTACAATTCCAAAAATGCATGCACGAAATTCCCCCAATTTCTGAAAAAGACTAGTTTCAACCCCAAATGAATAGAAACAGCATAAAATAGTTTAAACAAGAAGTAAAATGTAAACTTATGAAAAAATCTTGTAAGAAATGTTTAACATACAAAATGGCACTAAAACTGTGATTTAAACAAAAAGAAAATTAAATTGTTTAAAATGCTGCAGTCCTGCTCAATCACCTCAAATAATCATAACCCCCAAAACACTGCAATATCATCAAGTTTTCCTGTCAAAACTTCCAAATGAAGATTTAATCAACAAAAACAACAGGAGCGATTAACTCACAGCAGTGAAAGCACAATGTAATGTGAGGAATGGTAGTAAAACAGCCTTAGTGCAGAAACTCATCTAAACATTCACAAATGGCCATAAAACACATTTCGGGGGTTAAAATTTCACAGAAACCAATATTTACGTACCTTATAATAAACAATATAAGCCTTATACTGTGCATGCAAAGTAAAAAAACAAGCATATATAACAGTCAAAAAAACAGTCAAAGCAGCAGAATACACTGTTCAAGTACTAACAGAAACAGTAGAGGGAGGAAATAATACCCAAAAAGGTTTCTTATTTGAGCTCAGTATCTGAAGAGATTAAGAGTAAGGAACAGTCCTCCAACAGTTCCTTCTCTTACTATGGCACTAGAAAACTGAAAGGATCCTGTCTGTGGGTCTTTAAAGCAGTCTGTGTGCTGCCAGGTGATTGGTATATCATCCCCACAGACAGTTCATGGGAGGGATTCTGAGCTTTACTATACTGCCAGAGGAAGGGTAGCATGGCATGTTACTTCTAAGCCAGTAAGGCCATCTGTTAGTCAAACATCATCTAGGAATTTCACACATTTAATACAATATATACCTCTTTGATATTTTACATTTAAGAAACTGCAAAACGTGTGCCCAAACACATGACATAGTATTCTCATAAAAAGTCAAAGAACAGCTGAAAATTGTAGCACTTTTGTTTTCAAAACCACTAATGGGCAAATGGGAGCAAGACATAATTTGCCTTATGTATAATTCACTATACTCTGCTTCCTCTATATTGTTTCTTGACTCAGCTTTTACTAATGGCCATCTTATACTCATGTTGTAGACCAGACAGGAGTCTACAATGCACCTCACGGCAGAAGTAGACTACTAAAGCTACTCAAAGTGTTTTCTGTGGCAAAAAATCTGTAGCCGACTGCTTGATTTTTGGATCTGTGGCCAGGAAATCTTTGGCTTGGCATTAAGGGTGTTGTAAGGGTTCCCTTTTGAAATGTCAGCATTAGAAATGTTGAGTGCTGAAAAGCTGGAAAAAAAACTCCACAACCCCCGAACTTATTTATACCAATTCCAAGATCCAAGATCACCATACCTCAGAGAGAAGAGAATATTCCAAGAAATGGCATCTTGGACTTGGTATGTACAAGTCTGATCTTTCAGCCATTCAGTCTCCCCATTTCAGGACTCACTCTAGCTTGTCTTGACATTTCAAATGATTGACTGTTGAAAGACTTTCCTTGTCAAATTTTATTTTATTTAGACCCTAGACCTCACGACAAAAAGTGATAGATAGAAACTGAGTATGTGGAACTTAATAATCACTTCAAGCACTACAGTTAAATCAAATATTTATCACATATATTTTCACTTGTTTCATAAACAGATAAAAATATCTAATATCTATTACAGCTGGAATCTGCATGGCATGTCCAGACTCATGGCTATGGATCCAGTGTATCACGTCTGAAAATAACAGTATATTCAAATACCAGCTGCCTTTTAATAGTGGGAGGTGTCATCAGTCTACTTTTTAATGATGCTATAACTGAATTATTTGCAAAGGAAAATCTTTAGCTATAGGACTGTTGCACCATCATTTATATCTTAAGTGTTCCAGCCTGGGTACTTTAAACCTTCTAGATGTTTTTCCTATATAACAAAAAATCATAAGAAAAAAGACAAATCTCGTGTTGACTATTACATACAAAAATCATTAGAAATGGATTTACCACCATCAAATATGTGTGCCGATGTTTAATTCTTAGAAAAACCCATTCCTGTGCACAGAAGTACACACCAGCAATTTTGAGGCAATGTATTGCTGTGCACACGACTGATCAAAAAATAAAATTACCTTATTTATAAATAGATCTGAAAACTAAATACACAGACAACTAAAACTAGACTAAGTGACTGCTAACAAAAATAAAGAACGCAATCTAGGCATATCCACACATAGACGCATTGTGTTATTTATACAAAGTAATACATGAAATTAATACTTAATACATTAAGACAATAAATATTGTTAGACCGGTATGTTTCTGTCCAAACGGCACTGTCCACATTCTGACAAATCACTGGACAACTGTGTTCTAAGATACTGGAAAACATAATGAGTGTACTCATGATAAATCATACCTCAATTGTATTTCAAACAGATTTTTATTTCACGTAAGTTTAAAGTGCATAATGCCACACTAATGTCTAAACTGCAGTTAGTTTAATTGTATTTTACACTGTTTCACCTGTGTTGTGCATAAAAGTTAAAAAACAGTGGAATGTTTTATATTTATTTTACAAATCTGCGTGTGCCCAAAAATAGTACCTTGATGAGTCACCATGGCCAGCCTGATACCCCCCCCCCTCACTAGTCAATGTTTAAAGCAACTATTTCCAGCAAAATAGTGTTTTTTCTTCCTTCTTCATTCTTTCTTTCTTTCTTTCTCTTTCTTTCTTTCTTTTTTTTTGTGTGTGACCCTGGTACAATAACAAACATACTCTTTCCTCCATTTTGCAGTTATCTTGGAATGTATCATATAATTTAGGTGGGTGTAAAGTGTGCAGCTGCTTTCTTGGGGTATGTGAGGGATAGATCCTTTTAGAAGTATATGTGTAGTTTCATTTGTTGATGTACTATTTTTGCTGGAGATCAATGTCTTTCAGTGTATGTGTTTCATCAAATATACTTAAATTGAAGTTGGATTTCAATGTATTGTCCTACATTCCTTGAAATGTAGGTCTGCGTGCAGCCCATTCACCTTGTGGAAGGGGAGACGGTCTGACAAGGAAAGGTATGCAGAACTGACACTGTTTTCAGTAGCTTCTTTGAAGAACAAATTAAAATACTTTTCTTAGGGTTGCACTGCTCATATCTTGTGGGTGTAAAGGTGGACCCTCCATTTTTACAAGAGTTAAAGTATAGCTGTCTTTCTATATTACCTCTTTAAAATAACAGAGGCAGCATTTGCAAACCAAAGTGAAGAGCTCTCATAGAACAGGAAGAAATAAATATCAAATAGACCCTTAATAGAATATGAAAGACACCTAGCTTTTCAAGATCTGTAACCAAAATATACTAAGGTCTAAATATATGCAAAGTGTCCCTATGAAGCAGTTTCTTTGGGTGGTGGCAGACACAAGGTATGTTGTAAAAAGAAAACATAACATAATGTGTCTAATAAAGGGCAGTTAAATCAGGATTTGGAGCAAATTTATGATTTATAAGGGATTTTTTAACTGCATAAACCATTGTTTATTTTGAATATAACAAACACTGTCTAAATTTATTTACTGGCCTGTTGTACCCCATCTGAAGCATAGGTATTCTCTACAGGAGAAATTGGAGTACCTGGCAGAAACCGATAGAGAGAGCAAGCTAACTCAGCAGCAGGCACACTAACCAGAGGTTATGAATGAATCCTGGATAGGGAAGATATGAAGCAGAAAATGTTACCCATCACTCACTGTGTACTTAAGTAATGCATATTGTGCAGCCTGAAAGCCATGCAGTCAGTATAAAGCGCACCTTTACTTTGTATGCAAACACAGAAATCACACCAAAAAAGTACATTCACAGTCAATAGTCGTTTCAAAAACTATGCCTACAATAAACATATGGTAATTTATCAGTGCTGCTGATGTGTTCAGTTTATCAGTGTCTGAGTTGAATAAGACCACATAACTTTTTCCTCACAAATTATCTGAACTGTGTTGACACGTGAACATCAGTTTAGCAAAGCAGAGTAATGGAAGGCATTACTCGCCAGAAAAGAGGCATTAAAACAGGCACAATTGTAAAGCATGGTTTTCCTATTACAGTGTGTCCCATGTGGTTGTATCTGTTTCTAAGTCATTTGAAATGGTAAGACTTTATTTAAACCTGTTGATTTAAACTACCCACATTTCCCCTAAAGAAAGATATAAGTTCAGCAGTGTATAAAAGCTGTGGAAAATATATAAAATGTTCCAGTGTATATCTGGATTACTCAATGAGAATATATACTTCAGAAATACTTCCAGTTCAGATATAAATATTATTGGGACATTTTTAAATCAGTGACAAAACAGCACAAGTTAAAATGAATATCTAGAATTATTGCAAAATGTATTCCTGTTCATTTGTAGACATCACTCAAACTTCTAAACATGTTGAATTTTTGAATACTACATATCCCCTACCCCCTCCCCAAGGAATACAGGCTTCCAAGGCTTTCCTTGAAAATCTGGAGCTAAAAACACCAATAGTTCTATTGTATGAGTAGAGTGTGCTTGATTGCATGCAAACATCACATCTAGGATGTTTGCCACTTCAGGGGTCAATTGGAAGCAGACAGAATGGAAAGCATGACTTGTTCAAAACTTCAAGGTAGATATTATGGTTTTTAGTGGGAATTACATGCATATTTTATGATTTGCTCTTGCCTGGAAAAAAAAACTTCAACCATTTGTGCAAGAAAAAAGGTTGTCCAAATCACTTGACATTCTCTCATCTTTATTGCTGTAATCATTAACTAATGCACATTTACCAGAAGACAAGCTGGGATTAAAGGCTAAAACTGAATCCACTGTTGTACTGTCTGGTTCTGATTTATCTCTCCAGTCAGCCTCCTGCTAAATTTCTTATTACTAAATGCTGTCAGGCCTGAGGTAAATATCCTCAGCTGCTCCAAATCTACATGCTTATGATACCCTTTCTGGCAGTCAAATTCTAACTGAGCACTCATATTACAAAAGCATAAAAATCAGAGCTTGTACCCCTTGGGAATCAGCAGGAAGCATGCCATCTGAAAATCTAAGCTCTTAGTAAGACTATTTTTTGATATAATGCAGTTGTCTTACAGCAATCCAGTTTAGTTACCGCAGCTCACTAAGGGCAGTGTGACTTTCTTATCTTGTTATTAAAGAATGTCCTGATGCAACCGCAAACAAAAGATTAAATATGTGAGTTGGGTACAAATGAACCCACCCATTTGGTTAAAAAAGTATGATCTAATTAAAGGCCATTTTCTTTACCTGGGGTAGTATTAGTATGTATTTGACATAAGCTTGTTATGAAAATAAAAAGAAGTATATTTATTTGTGATACTGTAAAGGAATGTATATGAAATGCTCCTATTTGTAGCATAATTCTTGGTGAAAATAAACGAGAGCTGATATTAAACAGGCAGCAAATTGATAAAGTGCTGACAAGATTTATTTACTTAGCAAGTATCTGGATAAGTTTGCTAATCTGAGCATTTTCAATCACAACAGATAAGTATTCTGAGTAGGACATGGATGAAATAAACAGGTGCTTTGGGATCTTTACTGTTCACTTGAACCAATTCAAGCAGACTGGACCCTGATTTATTATTTAATTAAAAGGGAAGCACCCGAGGAATACAGTACCTCCTCCTGCATGTTTCCTTATACAGTGCATTTAGTGGAAAACAGTCCTAAATGTGTTATTACTAACAATGCATCACCGGGTTAAACTATTGCTCTAGGACTCCTTCAACTCGAAGAAAAAATGGACTGAAGACTCTGGTCTAAAATTTGGTGTTCTACAAGCAATCGAAGACTAGTACCTTGAAGCCATGGATGCAACCATTTGATATCTTGATTTGGCAGCTGCTCACATCATGTTCGAACTCAAATATGAGTTCAGGCAAGCAGCTGCTGTAGTTTACCTGAGCACATTACTTCAGTTCATGTGAGGTAAGTGGTGGGGCAGCCATGATGGGGGAATGGGAGGGGGTGGAGGTGTAGCTTAGGGCAAGGATATGGAAGGTGCTTTAGGGAGTCATAGTGGGGGATTTTAAATTTAGAGATCAGCAAGGGAGATTTTAAGTTTAGGGCCAGAGGACGATTTTAGGTTTAGGAAAGGGCGTTTTAGGGTTAGGGAGCAAGAAGGGTGTTTTAGCATTAGAATTAGGATTCTGGTAGGGCTATACAGTTTGGTATGATAGGGTGTTGGGAGTGCTAAGTAGTTATGCAACAAAAGATCACGTTACTGGGAGTTAGAGCTCTTGCCGTATCGAACAAGTAGCAGTGAGTAAGTGTGGAAAGTGTGTTAGGAGCATGTGAGAACTTGTGGCAGACCCTGTCTCTCTCTCTATGTATATATATATATATATATATATATATATATATATATATATATATATATACATATATATATGGATTCAATTTATATGCTCGAAATCCTGAAATATCAAATTTCAGAATCTCGAGCCCATAAAGTGGAAAGGCTAAAACATTGAACACCCAGAAGCGCAAATTCAAAATTGCGACTTCTATACTACACACACATCACACACATACACACACTTTCCTCCCCACAAACAAACACGCAACCAATCCTATGTACAAGCAGGGGAACCCATGGTCGGATTGGTCGCACTACATACACAAACACACGAAACACCACCACACAAGCTACACCCCCCTTGCACATGCACACCACAGTAACAAAACACACTAACACACACTACAGCCCCTACCCAAAACCCTTAAAACATAAACAC
>NC_056739.1:1188449211-1188454211 GCF_019279795.1 Protopterus annectens
AGAAGTTTGCCTTTCTTGTAGACAAGATCAAAACTATACTTTTGTAATCTCAGCATCATATGTTGCAATTGGGCTGGTGCTGAATGCATTGGCTTTCTCAAGATAGTGACTAAAGGTTGGTGGTCTGTTTTGATCTGGATAGCTCTACCATAAACATAATCATGGAACTTCGAACATGCAAACACAATTGACAAAAGCTCTTTCTCGATCAGGGCATATTGCATTTCAGTTTGGATAAGAGTTCTTAATGCACAGGCAATGGGTTGATCCTCTTATAGAATGACTGCACCTAAACCCAATTTTGAAGCATCACTTGAAAGTGTAACTGGTTTGTGAACATCATAATAGCTAAGAGTTGGTGGACTAGCAATTTTCTGTTTCAGGACTTCAAATGCTCTGTGGTGTTACTCTAACCAAGACCAGAATACATCTCTATGTGTCAGCTCTCTAAGTGGTGCTGAAAGTTGGCTCAAGTCTGGAATGAACTTGCCTAGGTAGTTGACCATGCCAAGAAAACATTGCAGGGCTTGAACATTGTCTGGCACTGGCATCTCAAGAATGGCTGTTTGCTTTGAAGAGTCTGGTCATAGGCCTGTACTAGTAAATAAATGACCAACATAAGTAACTTCTTGTAGCCTGAATTTGCATTTCTGTGGATTGAGATTAAGATTTATTTGACATACCATTTCTAGAACTTTTCTGAGGTTTCTGTCATGTTCTCCTTCATCTCAACCTCCTACTAGTATGTTGTCTACTATAATAGCACAAGGATACCCAGAAAAAATTTGCTCCATTGCACGTTGAAAGACTTTACTTGTAGAATTTATTCCAAATGGCATTCTCAAAAATCTGTTCCTGTCAAACAGAGTGCTGAACATAGTGAGCAATGAAGATTTCTTGTCAAGCTGAATTTGCCAAAATGAACTCTTTGCATCTAAGACAGAAAAATAGTGGCATTTGGCATCAAGGCTGGACTGTGCGCATTGGGTGATGATGTATTTTTAAAGCTTTGTTCAAATCACGTGGATCAATACATATTCTCATGTCATCTGAGCTTTTTTTATGAGCTACCACCATGGAAGATACCCACTCAGTTGGAGTTTCGACTGGACAAATCACACTTTGTCACACCATTTTATCTAACTCAGCTTTGACTCTGTCTTGCATGGCTATTGGAACTTTACATGCTAGCCTGATAACTGGACTGACCTCTAGGTCTACCTTCATGGAGTACACAACTGGAAGCTTGTCTAATTTGTCTTTGAAAAGATCAGCATAGGTAGAAAAAATGTACTGGGTGAAACTATAGTAGGGGTCCTTTAAGGTAACTTGGTGGACTTCCTTATTAAATGAAAGCAGTCCCACTTTCATACTGTCTTTGAGGCCTAATAATGACTGGACGTGCCTCTTGACCACATAAAATAACAGGTCATAGCTTCTGCCAGCTGAGTAACATGAAAGCACTACTGAGCCTTCGGTCTGAATTTCTTCACCACCATAAGCAACAAGCTTCGCATACTTTGCCAAATCAAGCCTTTCACCATGACACACTCTTGCAAATGTTTCTGCTGACATAACATTGTACTTGGGACCTATATTATCTTTGAACTCTATCAGTTTGCCATTTATCTGAACAGTACAAAATACTTAATTCTTTGCCCTTAAATCTGCCGCATTAACTGTTTTATGAAGCACTGACACAACATAAAGAGTAGCCTGCGACTCTATGTCATGACTTACTAATTGATCAACTCATTTCTTAAAGTGTTCCCTTTTAATAAATGAATGTGGGCTTTTTGATTTACAAAACCTTTTGAAATTATTCCATTTATTGCAGTTGGGACATTGTTGATCAAAAGCTATACATTTTTCCCTTTTAGATTCATGACTTCCACCACAATTATGACAGTTGGCAATGAAACTAGGTTGGGGCCCATGCTTTGAGTTTGCTGACTCACTCTTATGCTTCACTGAGACTGTGCGAACTCTGGAATTTGCTAGAAAGCTCTGGGGTTTACTAGTGAGTGTGCAGGGGCTACAGTTGCTACCATGTGCTTGTGCCTGTTTCTTTTAATAACATGCTGCATGCTATCAACATGAGCTTTATCACTGTGCCTTCTAGAGCCGTTCTCATTTGTGAGCATATTTGTGTGCTTTTCTGTGAGCTTGTATAACTGACAAATCTCAATGGCCTTATTCAAAGTTAAATCACTGTCACAAAGCAAAATCTTTCTCACAGCATCATCTTTAATATCACGCACAAGTCTGTCCTTTATTAACTCATTCCTCAAATCACCAAATCTGCATATTTTAGCTTTATTTCTCAGGTCAGTTACATATGCTGCAAAAGTCTCATCAGACTTTTGATCCCTTGTATAAAATAAGTGCCTTTCCCTGGTAACATTTGTCTTGGGTTTACATATTTCTCTAAATTTACATTGTAAGCACTCAGGGTCCTCCCTTGACTCAGTCTGTACAACATTATGACAGTTTCCCCCCTCTCCTGTATAGATAGCAGGTGCACAATGAACGTTCCCTTTCTGTGGCTTCTGACCCAGCTAAATTAAGCAGAATGAATGCCTTTGTACGGTCGTGTTTATCAGAAAATGCAGCCTGTATGAAAATGTCATACTCTTGCTCAAACACTCCCCTGTTCTTTGCAATATTACTGTCAAACACATGCACTGGGTTTCTGAAATCCATCTGCCATGCCCACAAAGTATGTACAAATGTACTGAAAATATGGCCCTTGTAATTATGTACGGACAAACAGTTCCGTGAGCTTGTAATAACATTCAAATGCACAATAAACTCTTCAAAATAATGTACTTTGCAAAATATGCTCTGTAATGGCTGTATTCTGCAAAATAACTTTACTGTAGCACTGCACAAACATGCGAACACTTTGTACACTTCTGATAGCTTGAATATCTTTGCTTAATATGAAAAATACAGATTCACAAAGCATGTGTTGAAAATTGTGGTTGTTTCCCTTATTTTATTCATTTTATGCAATTCAGACTTTATTTCAAACATTTTCCATAGTGATTCGAATATTTTTATCAATATCGTACATATCAGTTTATGCAAATATCATTTAGAATGTTATGTATGCCTCGTTTCATATTATACAAAAAAGAAATAGTGCTGAGCAAGTTTTAATACCTGAAATTCGTTTCTGACCTGTTTTGTGAAGTTTGCACATTTAGGGATGATTCACTGCTTTAAATTCCTCCAGCTCCTAACAAGTACCTTAAGTCATTTTAGCCAAACCGCCTTTAACTTCATGCCTTTTAGATATGCCATTTCTGATTCCATGTCCTTTAGACATGCCATTTCTGGCATCATGTCGCTCATCCTTCTCTAACACATAAGACAAGCAGGCTGGGGGTTTTGTTTAGATGCTTTAATACAAAGTAACACATCAGAATGGATAGCAGCATCATAAAGTATGAATGAACTCGTTAACAGACAAACCTTGCATACATATAAGTAAACATCTCAATAGCTTACTACAAAATGGCAGTCTAGCTTGCACGTGTTAAGTATTTACACACTTGTGCATGCCCTTCGATAGCTTCTTAAAGGTACATACACACATTAATCTACAGTTAGGTTAGGGGACAGATGTAGTGTTGTTTGTGTGTGTTTGTGAATGTTTGTGTGTCTGAGTCTGTCTTATGTATGTGATTCTGCAGTATTGTTTACATATTGTTAGTATTGTTCATACAATTTGAACAATGTCCACTAGATGGCATTTTATCCATTATTTCTGTATAATGATGTATTTCTAAGGATTTTACTATTTAATATAAAAATTTTTTAAAAATGTGGTAATAAGTTCACTTATTAGCAGTACCTAATTTGAGTAGAAATGTATTTATAAATATTTATACTGTAAGAATTGTATTTTAGATATGTTTCTTATTTTTAAAAAGAAATTTATAATGACTTTTAAAGTGTCTAAACAAAGCATTTTTTACTAAATTATTTAATTGAATCATTGAATCAATTAATGGCTTATAAAAGGAAAGGTTGGGGTTTTGGTTAGTCATCTGATGAAGTCTGTAATAGGACGAAAATGTATGTGGTGAAAAACGTTAATGTGGAGTAGTTGTTTGAGTTCGTGTGTTTTGTCTTTTGGAGAGTTGGACAAATAAAATTGGTGTTTTTCGTACAAGAGATACTTTCTGGCTTTCCATTCACTTTGGATTTCTGGTCGAGTTGCACAGTTGTTTTTCTTGGTTTACATATTGTTATTACTTGTTTCTTTCAGAGTTTATTTGAGTATTTCTTGCACTGAGTTGCACTTTGCACCATATGTATATGTATATTTACTTTTTTGTCGTGTTCTTAATAGTTGCATGTATGCTGTTTGTCTTGTTCCTAATAGTTGTATGTATGTATGTCGTGTATGTAATTCATACTTGGAGAGTCACTGAAACTGGAGTCATATTTCTTATATGTGTGCATATTTGGCCATTAAATGTAATTCTGATTGTGATTCTGATGTAGTGGCAGTGTTATAGGAAGTGTTATAGGAAGGTTTTGATGATGTTAAGGTGTAGGGTTGGGGTTGGGGAAGAGGCAGCATTAGGGTTAGGGTTAGCACCCATTATGTGGTCATTAGAACCTTGCCATAATGCTGTCACTATTCAGACAAATGTGAGGCTAGTGTTACGGGGGGTTTTAGTTTTAATATTTTAAGAGGTAATAGAATTCCTCTCTCAATAGTATTGTTTCATTTTTTTTTTTTTATGTTTGCTGTTGTGTATGATTTAACTTATTTTGTCTTTGTTTTACACTCGACATTAGGGTAATTTGGTGTGTGTGTGTGTGTGTGTGTGTGTGTGTGTGTGTGTGTGTGTGTGTGTGTGTGTGTGTGTGTGTGTGTGTGTGTGTGTGTGTGTGTGTGTGTGTGTATATATATATATATATATATATATATATATATATATATATATATATATATCCCCTTCAGATGGTCAAACTTTTAAAAG